>NW_025212039.1:0-25000 GCF_004010195.1 Chiloscyllium plagiosum
TAGAAAAAGTCCCCGATATGACAGTAAGATTATTCTACCATGACAATTAAAAACAAAAATCAGAAAATGGCTCCCAAGAAACTCACCTGATTCAGCTTCACCCATAGGCCATGGCTGTTGCAGTATTCCTCTCCTGTTGCTTTGATGCAGGTCCCTCTCTTTAATTCAATATCAAAGAGTTTCTTGCGCTGAGGCTGAGAGGCTAACTGCCAGATTGAAACAATGTACTGAGATCGCCCAACGACAGTACTAGACAAGGTGGAGTCTTTCCAAAACTTATACAAGACTTCTTTGGGGACATAACACAAGGCTTCTGGCAAAGGTTTACTGTTCCTGAAGCAATCGATGCACTCAATCAGAAACCTGATTCTTCCTGAAATCTGATGCGGATTGTCGGGATTCATTGCAATCTAAAATAAGCAAAATAATTTGAATGTTGATACGTCACTGCTAATGTGACCTATACTCTTATCACAATTGCATTTCAGTCAGGAAAAGTAATTTTGCAGGGAGGTTCTTTTTACAGTGTAACTCCCGAGATTAAGTAGCCAATCTCTTTCACTTTACAGAGCTCTATAATGGCCTCTTATAGATTTTACTCATTTTTTTAAAAAACAATCATAGAAAAATGTGAAAGGTTATACAAGAAATAAGATGAGTAATAAACTTGATTAATACTCTGAGATAACACTGGAAATGGAGAATTGACGTTTCAGACATTAGCCCTTCAGGCAGATTCCTGATGAAAGGCGTATGCCCGAAATGTCGATTCTTCTGCTCCTCAGATGCCGCCTGACCTGCTGTGCTTACCCAGTACAACACTCTTGACGCTGATCGCCAGCATCTACAGTCCTAACTTTCTCATAATACTAGAAATGGCCAACTGCAGTAGTAAATAGCAGAAAATGGTGGAATGAAAGAATGCATAACTTCAAAGACATAACAAAAGTGGAGAAACTTAGCAGGTCTGGCAGCAATCAAGAGAGAAAAATAGAGGCTTCATATTTTGAGTTCAGTGATCCTTTGTCACAACACTTGGTTGATCCCCAGTATGCAGAGATCGTCTTATGAGCAAAGTTGAGCAGGTTGGGACTCATTGAAATTCAGAAGAATTCGGCTTTTTAGGGGATTTGACAGGGGAAACTTCAGGAGGATATTTCTGTTCATGGGAGAGGCTAGGACAGAGGACATAGTCTCAGAATTAAGAGTTGCCAACTTAAGACAGGGATGTGAAGAAATTATTTCTCTCAGAGGGTTGAGTGTCTTTGGAACTTTTTGCCACAGAGATTGAAGGGAGCAGAATCCTTATATATGTTTAAGGTTGAGATGGATGGATTCTAGATCAGTACTGGAAGCAAGGGTTATAGGGAAAAGTAGGAGAATGGATGTTGGGAGAGTCAGACTGACAAAAACGCTATTGAACTGGCTGAGCAAGCTCAAGGGGACAAATGGCCTACTTATGTTTCAATTTCTTATGGTCTTATCAATGGTAATATGTGCACAAATAACATTAAGAATTGCAACAGATTTCACAAAAGTATGAACTGGAGCATTTTAAAATAACATATACATCATAAAAGTTGGGAAAAGGAGAGTGATTCAAGCAAAATTGTAAAATCTCAGTTTTTAGATCATCTAACTCCTCCCCCCCGTCCGTCCGTCCTGTTGTCACATAACAAATTCTTGATCACGGATAGTTTAAAGAAACAAACTAGGCAGTGAAACACTAACACAACACTGGGTTGTCATGAGAGCAACACGGAAGAAAAATAAATTACAGGGGCATTAAAATATTTTTTAAAAATAACAACTTTCTTTGAAAAGCGTTATTTAAAAAGGGTGGGCCAATTGGAGGGGAAGAATTAAAATTATGCAATTGAACTTTCAGGGTCACATCCAACCAGATTTGGGAAACATAACTGAATAAGGCAGTGCTAAGAGTTTGAGGGAGGAAAAGGTCAAGGTCCACTATAAACAGTTCAAGTTGAAATGATATTCCAAATCTGAAAACTCAGATTTCAGCAGATTTACATGGATTATGTTCAACATCACTTTACATTCAAAGCTGCAAAATAATGGGCTCCCTCAGCTGTTTTCACAACATGATCAGCATTTATTTCAAAACTCGCCAACTTCCGTCTCCCTGCTGACATTGCTAACAGTTACCCTTCAACTTGACATTTCCTCATCTATCCGCCCCATTTCAAACCTCTGAACGCCCCCCAACCCAGACCACACCATGACTGGACTTACTTTACTGACTTCCCCTCTGCTTCCTGACGCAGGCGCGCCGTGGCCCCCTCCCCACGGAGGTCCTTCCGAGAGATCATGTGATCTTCCCGCCCACCGCCCCCAGCCAGAGGGCCGGCGCTAATTGGCCGGACGGGATCACGTGGGTGGAGGCCTGCCAACATGGCGCCGCCCGGGGCTTGCAGGGTAGGAACAGCAAAGGAAGACTAGGAGCCTGAGCGACATGGGGGACGGCGATTTCTTCGAGTAAGTAAGAGCGGGTGTTTAAACAGCAGGAGCCGGGGCACGCTGTAAAACTCCGAGCGGCGAAGTTTCAATCCCAGCAGTGGACGCTGCAAACCGTCCCGCAGAGAACTCGAGTCAGTCACCGGGCATTGAGAGTTTTACACAACTACCCGAACGTCAACAAAACGGTTAACTTAATAAACAAAAACCATCTCACTGTTTAAACAATATAACTCTCAAGGTGGTGATGACCACTCCGAGAAAATCCCATAAATTAGTTTTGGGCTGTATTCCCATTAAAGCTGCCAACCATCCCCTTCACGGTGAAGTTATGTAACTGCGAAGAGGCGTCGTGTAACCATGATCTTAACCATGACAATCGTATCGTATAAATGTAACCCGAATGGATTCAATAGTTAATGTTTGTAGTCGGCCGGTCAATGTTTATAAACATTGACTGTAGAAAATGTCAGACTTTTTTTTTAAAAAGGCATGTTTTTAATGTGTTTCAAATACGGTGAGTACGACCTTCCT
The DNA here is from genome assembly GCF_004010195.1 of Chiloscyllium plagiosum. NCBI lineage: Eukaryota > Metazoa > Chordata > Chondrichthyes > Orectolobiformes > Hemiscylliidae > Chiloscyllium > Chiloscyllium plagiosum. Next base: position 3,010 of record NW_025212039.1, read on the forward strand.
GATTGACATTTCCTGTATTGGCAGACTCCCTATGTATTTTATTGTGTTGTTTACAATGCTGTGCTGCATTCAAAAGCCACGATATTTGCATGATGATGGAACTTGAATGACAGACTTTGCCAAATATGATCTTGTAATTAATTTTCTGGTCTTTCAGCAGATGGTGTGTTATCTTCTAATTTGAAGGAATGATTAGAAATTTGACAAGACACCACTTCATTTCATAGTTTATCTCTGGTCCTGAGGATATGATTATATCACAATATGCAGCTTTTTATTCTGTCCACTATAAGCTTTATCTGTGGATTTAGTTTAGTATTGCACATCTTGTGCCAGTTAGAGGTAGCATTAGTGATCATCAACTGACAAAATCCATCATTGTGATGATGGCATTTTTATGTGATTTTATTAATGTAAATTTATTTGAAAATAGTTTGATTACTGGGTAATTCCCTATATGTTTCAACTCTTAAATTATGCCTTTCATTGGTGTAATTCCAGTAATTACCCACCACCTTCTGCTTCCAGGGATAAATGACTTTGCAGTTAGCTGATATGCAACACACCCTTATCTGAAACAAAAGATATCCTTATTTTCTATTATCAGCATACCAGACAACTGTTTTGATAGATAAGATCAGTTTGTTGTAGGCTGGATGCTTCTTGGAAATGCTCAGACGCAATTCAAGTGCACAAACATATCCTTCAAAACGGAAGGAGTCTCTTCATGGTAAAACTCTGTCATAATGTAACAGAAAAGCATCTCAGCATATTCTGGTCTTTAAGTTCACAAGTTTGTCAAGTGTATTGTCACATTCACTTTAAATATGTTGTGAAAGTGTTAGTCGGAATTAAAAGGGAAGTGACATGTTTTTAATTGGCAGCCTCCCATCTTGTGAGGTGGTGGCTTGTGCCTTGATGGTCAGCTCAGTGTTGATCATCTCCTGAAGTAGCTCAGGAACTCCACTCTGGGTAGTCTTTTTTTTTCTGGGCTCATTTCTCAGTCGGCTGATGTTTTCATTTATCCTCACTTCTCATGCCCAGTTGTCTGCAGCAGTATCCATGATCTTCACTACTTGCTTGTAGATGTCCTTGTAGCAGAGGTGAGGATATCTGGCAGATTGTTACTCAGCCCCAGTTCACCATACAGAAGGTCTTTGGTACACAGACAAGCCATCTGTATACTTCAGCTGAAGGAATCTTAGAATTCTTAAATCAGCTAACTACAGAGGTTACTTTGAGTTAATTTATGTTGATATATTTTTGACTTCCATATTTATGATTTGGAAAAAAAAATCAATCCAACATTTCCTACTCAAAGATTTTAAGCATTTCCAAATGGGTTTTCCTTTTTATTAACTGCATAGGGAAGTTTGTATGATGTCAGATATTAAACATGTAGCCTTGGAAGAAGTGTCAAAAAATTACTTCTGAACTGCTTGACCTAAATAATATTTTTATATAAAACTCTTCCAATCATTGCATTTGTACAGAAGTGTGACTAATTGTATGTTGGTACTTTAATAATACAATGATCATATGCGTGAATATTGTGTCAAAAATTTAGGATTTATTCAAAAGTCTTGTACTACTTATTTAGTCCTTGAATGATGTTTGGCATAATTTTGAAGTACAAAAATTAATTGTATACATTGCAAATATTATGAAGTCTAAATATAAGTTTAAATGTAAGGACGAGATACAGGCTAACGTCAAATTGTTATGTGGAGGAATAGCATGGAATCATACAGAACAGAAGAGGTGCTTCAGTGCAACGCATCTGTACCCCCAAAGCTATGCTAAATCTACATTAGTCTCACTTTCCAGCACTCGCCCCATAGCTTTGAATGTTATGACATTTCAGGTGCTGATCCACATAACTTTTTAAAAGTTGTGAAGTTACCACCTCAATTGTCCTCCCACGCAGTGTATTCCAGATCCCTCCATCCTCCATGTGAAAAAATATTTCTTCAAATCCCCTCTAAACCTTTTGTCTTTCACCTTAAAATTAAACCCCTTGTTATTTACCCTTCAACTAAGGGAACAACTATTCACCCTGTCCATGTCCCAAGTGGTTTATACAACAAGGATTCTGGATAATCCAAGATCGAGAATGGGAAAAAAGTTGTGGTTGTATGAACTGTTCCTTTTTAAGGTATTTTTAGTGTTGGAACTGATTTCCTCGAAATCTGGGAATGGTAATTACTGTTTTATAAGCTGTTGCATTGTTTTGGAATTTTGAGGGAAAGAAAGATCAAAATACCAATACTTTAAAATGGAGGAAGGCAGACAAAGGCAGTAACCACATGGGGAGTGAATCAAACAGAAATGAAGCTGCAGTGAATATGTATAGCTGTCAGTTCTGATTGATTTCATGAATCTGGACATCAGAGTCGAGTAAGAAAAATTAACAGCAAAATTCACAGCTCACCTTGGAGAAACCTGTGTGGGAGAGCTGAGCAGGGGAGCAGCTAAGTGACTTTTCAAAAGTGTAACTTTATTGTATTTTTGTTTGTAAATCTACAACAGTGAATAGAGTTTTTTTTGATATGTTTTATTGAGATCTGTCTCTTGATTAAACATTAAAAATATAAAACATAGGTACTAGGTTAGCCTGGAGCAGTATTTTTGACAGCAGTAAGACTCTTTCCTGAGGCTATGAATTAAGATGTAAAGATGGCTTTAGTAGAGTGATGTGCTCTTCCTGTTCGATGAGAAGAGTTTCTATGTTACTGGTGATTATGTCTTCAGGATGTGTGATTGGTTGCGAATCCTGTCGGATCACACGATCAGTTGGAACGGCAGTTTGAGGCAATGAGTTTACAGGGAGGCAGATTGTTCAGGAGTCTCCTCTGCCTAACCCCATCTCAAGGAGGTATGCTGTTTTGGAAAATATAGGGTGTGATGGACTCTCAGGAGAATGTAGCACTGGCAGTCTCTAGTACTGAGACTGGCTCTAATGTAACAAGGGTTAAGCCAGATTTCAAGCGATCAGTTGTGATAGGGGATTATCAAGTCAGAGGCACAGATAGACGTTTCAGCAGCCAACAATGAAACATCAGAATGGTGCGTGGCCTCCCTGGCATCAGGATCAAGATTGCAGAATATTCTCAAGAAGGAGAGAGAACAGGAGGTCATTCTACACCTTTGAACTAATGACACAGGAAGAGAATGGGATGAGATTCTGAGGAGGTAGTACAAGAAGTTAGGCAGGAATTTAAAATGGAGGTCCTCAAGGGTTGTAATATCTGGATTACTCCCATTGCTATGGACTAGTGAGGGTAGGAATAGAAGGATAGGGCTGAGGAGCTGATGCTGGGGAGAAGGATTCACATGTTTGAATAATGGGAATCTCTTCTGGGGTAGAAATGACCTATAAAGAAGGGCAGATTGCACCTGAATTGAAAGGGGACTAATATACTGGGAAATTTGCTGGAGTTGCTCAAGAGGATTTAAATTTGTAAGGGGAGGACCCAGGGAGATAGTGAGGAAAGAAATCAATTCGAGACTGGTATAGTAGGGAAATGGAGCAAGCCAAGCAGTCTGAGCAGACAGGAATAAAGCAGAGAGCAAGGTAGGACTGATAGACCTCATTCATTGAAGTAAATGCAGTTTAACAGATAAGGCTGAACTCAGGGCATGTTAGTGTAATGTTAAAAGATTAAATTGAACTATCTCTCTGGGCATTAATGTAATAGTAAAGGGTTAAACTGCACTGATTCCACATTCTGGAAGTGGGTGGGGATGACATTCATGCAGGAATGCAGATCACTCCCACTCCATTTAGACAGTCATTTGCTACTATTATCAAAGTAAACTATCATTCAGTCCCTTCCATTCAGAAATAATTTCATAGCCGTCCTCCGAAGCTAGATATGTCGCACCTGCATTGTCTTGGGGAAATCATGAAGTCAGGAAATTATTTGCATAACGATTCCCCAGGATTATGGCATGTACATGTGCATTTTCTCCAAGGATGACCTCACCCTACCATTGTACCTAGGGTAACATGGTTATGGGGTGGAGGAGGGGGTGGCTGGAGTTACCATGAGCATTACCAACTGACCTGTATAAGGGAGTTGTTTTTTTTGTTTGGGGTCTATTTTGACTTGACTTCTCACGCCTGTGAAGAGGGTCAAAGGGGGTCACCTAGCTTGTACAGGTTGTAATAAACTTTAACTGCTTGCAGAAGTTGGAATGCCCGAATTGCATCTCGTGTGTGAAACCTCAGGAAAAGCACCTAACGATAGCAATTACAGAGATGTGGCTCAGGAATGGACAAGACTGACAGCTTAATGTTCCAGGGTATAGACGCTATAGGAAGGATAGAAAGAGGGCAGGGCAGAAGGGAGAATGGCGTTTTTGTTGAGGGATAACATTATGGCTGTGCTTAGAGTGGATATTCCTGGGAATACGACCAGTGAAGTTATTTATTTCGGTGGAACTGAGAAATAAGAAAGGGATGATCACCTTATTAGGATTGTACTATAGACTCTTTCCCCAATAGTCAGTGGGAAATTTGAGAAATAAATTTGTAAGGAGATTTCAGTTGTCTGTAAGAATAATACAGTGGTTATGGTAGGGGATTTTACCTTTCCAAGCATAGTCTAGGACTACCATAGTGTTAAGGGCTTGGATGGAGAGGAATTTAAGTGTATACAGGAAAATTTTCTGATTCAGTATATGGAGGTACCTATTAGAGAAGGTGCAAACCTTGAATCTCTCTTGGGAAATAAGTCAGGGCAGGTGACTGAGGAGTCAGTTGGGGGATCACATTGGGTCCAGTGACCATAATTCTAATAGTTTTAAAATCGTGATGGAAAAGGATAGACCAAATCTAAAAGTTTAAGTTCTGAATCAGAGGAAGGCCAATTTTGAATGTATTTGGAGTGGATGTTTACCGGTAAAGGGATGATTGGAAAATGAGAAGCCTTCAAAAATGAGATAGTCAGAGTCCGGGACAGTTTGTTCCTGTTACGGTGAAGGGCAAGGGTGGTATGTGTAGGGAATGCTGGATGTTGACTGAAATTATGGTTTTGGTCGCGAAGAAGGAGGAAGCATATGTCAGGTATAGACAGCAGAGATCAAGTGAATCCCAAGCAGTGTATAAAGGCAGTAGAAGTATAACTTAAGTGGGAAATCAAGAGAGCAAAAACAGAACGTGAGATAGCTTTGGCAAATAGGGTTGAGGAGAATCCAAAGGGATTCTACAAATACATTAAGGACAGAATGGTAACTAGAGAGACAAAAGGGGTCCCTTAAAGATCAACAAGGCTGCCTATGTGTGGAACCGCAGGAGATGGGGGAGATACTAAACGAGTATTTTGCATTAGTGTTTACTGTGGCGAAGGACATGTAAGATAGAGAATGTGGGGAAATAAATGTCAATATCATGACAAATGTCCATATTACAGAGCAGATGGTGCTAGACAGCTTACAATACATAAAGGTGGATAAAACTCTGAGGCCTGATCATGTGTACCCTTGAACTCTGTGGAAAGCTAGAGAAGTGATTGCTGGGCCCCTTGCTGAGATATTTGTATCATCGATAGCCACAGGTGAGGTGTCGGAAGACTGGAGGTTGGCAAATGTAGTGCCACTATTGAAGAAAGGTGGTAAGAAAAAGCCAGGGAACTATAGACTGATATGCCTGATGTCGGTGGTGGTCAAGTTATTGGAGGGAATCCTGATGGACAGGGTTTACATGCATTTGGAAAGGCAAGGACTGATTAGGAATAGTCGAAATGGGAAATCGCGTCTCATTGAGTTTTTTGAGGAAGTAACGAAGAGGATTGATAAGGATGGAGCAATAGATGTGATCTGTATGGACTTCAGTAAGGAGTTTGACAAGGTTCCTCATGGTAGCCTGCTTAACAAGGTTAGATTACATGGAATACAGGGAGAACTAGCTATTTGGATACAGAACTGGCTCAGAGGTCGTATACAGAGGATGGTAGTAGAAGATTGCTTTTCAGACTGGAAACCTGTGACTGGTGGTGTGCCACAAGAATAGGTGCTATGTGTACTGCTTTTTGTCATTTATATAAACAACTTGGATATGAACATAGGAGGTATGGTTAGTAAGTTTGCAGATGACACCAAAATTGTAGGTATAGTGGACAGCAAAGAAGGTTACCTCAGATTACAACAGAATCTTGATCAGATATAGTGGCAGATGCAGTTTAATTTAGATAAATGCTTGGTGCTGCATTTTGGAAAGGCAAATCAGGGCGTGACTTGTGTACTTAATGGTAAGGTCCTGGGGCATGTTGCTGCATGAAGAGGTCTTGGAGTGCAAGTTCATAGTTCCTTGGAAGTGGAGTTGCAGGTAGATAAGATAGTCAAAAGGTGTTGGTATGCTTGCCTTTATTGGTCAGTGCATTTAGTATAGGAATTGGGAGGTCATGTTGCGGTTGTACAGGACATTGGTTCAGCCACTTTTGGAATACTGTATGCTATTCTGGCCTCCCTGCTATAGGAAGGATGTTGTGAAACTTGAAAGGGTTCAGAAAAGATTTACAAGGATGTTGCCAGGATTAGAGGGTTTGAGCTACAAGGAGAGACTGAATAGGCTGGGGCTATTTTCCCTCTATTGTCAGAGGCTGAGGGGTGACTACAGAGATTTATAAAATCATGAGGGACATGCATAGGGTAAATAGACAAGGTCTTTCCCTGGGTGGGGGAGTCCAAAACGAGAGTGCACAGGTTTAAGAGAGAGAGGAAAGATTTAAAAAGCACCTCAAAAACTTTTTCACACAGAGGAAGATGTGAGTATGGAATAAGCTACCAGAAGTAGTAGTGTGGAGGCTGGTACAATTACAACATTTAAAAGGCATCTGGGTGGGTATATGAATAGGAAGGGTTTAGAGGGATATTGGCCAAATGCTAGCAAATGGGAGTAGATTTATTTAGGTGTCTGGTTGGCATGAATGAGTTGGACCGAAGGGTCTGTTTCCATGCTATATGATTCTCTGACCTCTTAAATACTCGCTCCTCCTCCTGTTTTGCTCCAAATAAAACAATCCAAGCTTATCCAACTTCTCTTAAATAAAGTGCACCACCCCTGACCAGATCCTGGTGAATTTCCTCTGCACCCCCTCCACTGCAAACACACCTTTCCTTTCATGAGGCAACCAGAGATGCACATTGTATTTCATCTGGGGCCCAACTAAAGTCTTGTACATGCTCATTGATAATCATAATTACTTGCTGTTTTCTGAGAGAGTGAGATGGGGAAATGCAGAGAGGGGAAACATGATGAGGAGGCTATGGCAAATTTTGAATCCCTACAGCAACGGAGCACTTGCTAGAGCATTAGCTTTGAAAGTTAAAATTTATCAATTTCACCTAACTGTTTGGGATAATCTATAATGACATTCAAAGATTTCACTCACCCCAATAAGCTTGTTGTAGCAGAGGCTTGGATCAACCAACTCATTTTCTCTTGTCAGCAAAGCTATAAGCTTGTGTCTATAAGCTTTTCTCTAGAGGAGATCAACCAGCATTGATGAGCAATATTTCCATAATCTGACACTAATATATAATTATCTTAAATGAGAACAGACCTCCTTAAGATATGACTGGAATATATTGTCTGAATATTTTTATGCTATTTTTTCTCAGTACATTGATCTGAATGCTGTAATGTTTTTTCCAAGTACAGAAAGTATAACATGATGCACATTTTACAATGAAGTGTGAGAGCCCAAGAGTAAATGTTGTTGAGAATGTGTTTTACTGGAAATCCATTTGTTATTAACACTGACAACATTTTTATCTACTAAGTTATTAAATTTTAACAACTTGTGTACGTACTTAAGTTAACATTTATCTGAAAGTGATTATTGTTTAATTTTTAGCTCTGAAAATTTTCCTCCACTGAAAAATGACACATTCCTCAGAGCAGCATGGGGAAAGGTAACTGACTATGTCCCTGTCTGGTGTATGAGGCAGGCAGGAAGATATCTCCCGGGTAAGTATCAGAAACATGAATCAAAATAGATATCTCATTCAGAACAACACACATGAGATCTTCTCATTGATTACTGTTGTTGGGTCTGACCTGGCACCTGCACTTAAGCCCTAACCTAATTAAACTGGATTTGATGGTTTTTCTGAAGACTTCATGGTATCCCATAAAACCTGACATGAACATTTCTGTAAAGATCTAACAATAATTTTGCTTTCACTTTGGACCGCTTAATGAGGATGGGGCAACAGATCTGGCGAATTTTGAGTTTTTTATGATTTGAGCTGTGCCGTTTGAGAGAGAAATGGAGCGAAGATGTTATACAAGTTATGGCAGAATATCATTCTCTTGTTTTTCCATCTCTTGCTGGATCACGCCAATTAGTTCTTAGCACCCCTAAGTGGCTGCTTCACGACATCCTGAAACAGTCACAAAGTAGGCAACATGTTCTTTTGGCTACTCAGGCCCCTGTTATTATGGTAAGCCTTCTGTTCTCCTTATCCATTTGGACTATCTCCCTCCTGGTCCAAAGTGCTCTTGTCAGCATTTTGATTATCTTGCCATTGTTCCCAAAACTTGGCCAGTCTCTCGTTGAGTGATAAATTGACCACTAGGTGGTGCATAGAAAGAATCATCATTTCCTGCGGATATTATAATCAAGACTGGATACTCTCCATTTAGGAAATTGCAGACACAAAACCAGCTCCCATTGTTCCTCCCCACACCTCTTCAGATAGCAATATAAATTGAGAAGTGACATTATAAGCTGTGATGGCATTGACCCTGGAGATCTTTTAGTTATTTCTTGGTGATTGAATTCCTGTATTAACTGTGGACACTTCTGTCCCTTCCCGCAGAATTCAGAGAGACACGAGCAACTCAGGATTTCTTCACAGCTTGTCGCACTCCGGCAATTAGCTGTGAACTAACATTGCAGGTAAGTTGTTCAAGCATTTAATGGACTTTAGATTAATTCCAGCAGTTGAATTAAGAAATCGGACAGTTAAGCTCCAATTATCTGAAAACAATTGGAAAAACAGCTGAATTGAAGGGAAGAGAAAACAGTCTTTCCCATCCTTGGCTACTGCAACAAACTGGGAAATGATATGAAACACATTACTTCAGCCAGATGTTTAACTAAATATCTGTAACATCTTTTGTACCATTGTACCTTGCAGCATTACTGCATTGTTACAGGCAGAAAGCCCTCATTCTGCACATTTAAGGTTAGTGTGAAATTCATGCATTTTTCCTGAAATCCTGTACATCGTTTTGATTTGAATAATCATCTAATGCCGCCTTCAAAGCCTCAGTTGAATTGCCCCCTCACATAGCCAGTCAGTGCATTTCAGACCTAAACCAGTCTGAAAAAGTGTTACTCACCTTGCAATTGCTGTTTTTGCAAAACAGTTTAGAACTGCACCAGTTGGTGCTTGATAATTTTAGGAACAGTAACAATGTTTCCCTACCAACTCCATCCAGACCCTTCGTAGTTTTGAGAACTTCTAACCAATCTTTAGCCCTGTCCTCTTCCGAGCACAACAGTCCAATGTTTAGCACCCAGAACAATACTCCAGCTGAGCTCTAACTGATATCCTCAATAGGTTCATCAAAACTTCCATGCTCTTCTATTGTATTTCCTTGTTACTGAAGCCAAGAATACTGTGTGCTTTATTAACAGCTCTCTACCTTTCCTGGCAGACAAGTAGTACATGCTCTTGAGCAAATGGGCAGGTATCATCTGTAATGCAGTGGAAGTATTATTATTTCGTAAGTCAGCTGTTCTTTCAAGTCTGACTGAGTGCTGCACTGTTGGAGTTGCCCACTTTCAAATGAGGTGTAAAACTTGAGATTGTGCCTGTCCCTTCGGGCGGACATAAAAGATCCTAATGTGCCATACAATATTTATTGCTCAATCAATATTTTATGTCTTTCTAACCAATCCCTCCCTCTCTCTCTCTCGCTCGCGCGCTCTCTCTCTCTCTCGCTCGCGCGCTCTCTCTCTCTCTCGCTCGCGCGCTCTCTCTCTCTCTCGCTCGCGCGCGCTCTCTCTCTCGCTCGCGCGCCCCGCGCCCGCCCGCGCTCTCCCCCGCCCCGCGCCCGCCCGCGCTCTCCCCCGCCCCGCGCCCGCCCGCGCTCTCCCCCGCCCCGCGCCCGCCCGCGCTCTCCCCCGCCCCGCGCCCGCCCGCGCTCTCCCCCGCCCCGCGCCCGCCCGCGCTCTCCCCCGCCCCGCGCCCGCCCGCGCTCTCCCCCGCCCCGCGCCCGCCCGCGCTCTCCCCCGCCCCGCGCCCGCCCGCGCTCTCCCCCGCCCCGCGCCCGCCCGCGCTCTCCCCCGCCCCGCGCCCGCCCGCGCTCTCCCCCGCCCCGCGCCCGCCCGCGCTCTCCCCCGCCCCGCGCCCGCCCGCGCTCTCCCCCGCCCCGCGCCCGCCCGCGCTCTCCCCCGCCCCGCGCCCGCCCGCGCTCTCCCCCGCCCCGCGCCCGCCCGCGCTCTCCCCCGCCCCGCGCCCGCCCGCGCTCTCCCCCGCCCCGCGCCCGCCCGCGCTCTCCCCCGCCCCGCGCCCGCCCGCGCTCTCCCCCGCCCCGCGCCCGCCCGCGCTCTCCCCCGCCCCGCGCCCGCCCGCGCTCTCCCCCGCCCCGCGCCCGCCCGCGCTCTCCCCCGCCCCGCGCCCGCCCGCGCTCTCCCCCGCCCCGCGCCCGCCCGCGCTCTCCCCCGCCCCGCGCCCGCCCGCGCTCTCCCCCGCCCCGCGCCCGCCCGCGCTCTCCCCCGCCCCGCGCCCGCCCGCGCTCTCCCCCGCCCCGCGCCCGCCCGCGCTCTCCCCCGCCCCGCGCCCGCCCGCGCTCTCCCCCGCCCCGCGCCCGCCCGCGCTCTCCCCCGCCCCGCGCCCGCCCGCGCTCTCCCCCGCCCCGCGCCCGCCCGCGCTCTCCCCCGCCCCGCGCCCGCCCGCGCTCTCCCCCGCCCCGCGCCCGCCCGCGCTCTCCCCCGCCCCGCGCCCGCCCGCGCTCTCCCCCGCCCCGCGCCCGCCCGCGCTCTCCCCCGCCCCGCGCCCGCCCGCGCTCTCCCCCGCCCCGCGCCCGCCCGCGCTCTCCCCCGCCCCGCGCCCGCCCGCGCTCTCCCCCGCCCCGCGCCCGCCCGCGCTCTCCCCCGCCCCGCGCCCGCCCGCGCTCTCCCCCGCCCCGCGCCCGCCCGCGCTCTCCCCCGCCCCGCGCCCGCCCGCGCTCTCCCCCGCCCCGCGCCCGCCCGCGCTCTCCCCCGCCCCGCGCCCGCCCGCGCTCTCCCCCGCCCCGCGCCCGCCCGCGCTCTCCCCCGCCCCGCGCCCGCCCGCGCTCTCCCCCGCCCCGCGCCCGCCCGCGCTCTCCCCCGCCCCGCGCCCGCCCGCGCTCTCCCCCGCCCCGCGCCCGCCCGCGCTCTCCCCCGCCCCGCGCCCGCCCGCGCTCTCCCCCGCCCCGCGCCCGCCCGCGCTCTCCCCCGCCCCGCGCCCGCCCGCGCTCTCCCCCGCCCCGCGCCCGCCCGCGCTCTCCCCCGCCCCGCGCCCGCCCGCGCTCTCCCCCGCCCCGCGCCCGCCCGCGCTCTCCCCCGCCCCGCGCCCGCCCGCGCTCTCCCCCGCCCCGCGCCCGCCCGCGCTCTCCCCCGCCCCGCGCCCGCCCGCGCTCTCCCCCGCCCCGCGCCCGCCCGCGCTCTCCCCCGCCCCGCGCCCGCCCGCGCTCTCCCCCGCCCCGCGCCCGCCCGCGCTCTCCCCCGCCCCGCGCCCGCCCGCGCTCTCCCCCGCCCCGCGCCCGCCCGCGCTCTCCCCCGCCCCGCGCCCGCCCGCGCTCTCCCCCGCCCCGCGCCCGCCCGCGCTCTCCCCCGCCCCGCGCCCGCCCGCGCTCTCCCCCGCCCCGCGCCCGCCCGCGCTCTCCCCCGCCCCGCGCCCGCCCGCGCTCTCCCCCGCCCCGCGCCCGCCCGCGCTCTCCCCCGCCCCGCGCCCGCCCGCGCTCTCCCCCGCCCCGCGCCCGCCCGCGCTCTCCCCCGCCCCGCGCCCGCCCGCGCTCTCCCCCGCCCCGCGCCCGCCCGCGCTCTCCCCCGCCCCGCGCCCGCCCGCGCTCTCCCCCGCCCCGCGCCCGCCCGCGCTCTCCCCCGCCCCGCGCCCGCCCGCGCTCTCCCCCGCCCCGCGCCCGCCCGCGCTCTCCCCCGCCCCGCGCCCGCCCGCGCTCTCCCCCGCCCCGCGCCCGCCCGCGCTCTCCCCCGCCCCGCGCCCGCCCGCGCTCTCCCCCGCCCCGCGCCCGCCCGCGCTCTCCCCCGCCCCGCGCCCGCCCGCGCTCTCCCCCGCCCCGCGCCCGCCCGCGCTCTCCCCCGCCCCGCGCCCGCCCGCGCTCTCCCCCGCCCCGCGCCCGCCCGCGCTCTCCCCCGCCCCGCGCCCGCCCGCGCTCTCCCCCGCCCCGCGCCCGCCCGCGCTCTCCCCCGCCCCGCGCCCGCCCGCGCTCTCCCCCGCCCCGCGCCCGCCCGCGCTCTCCCCCGCCCCGCGCCCGCCCGCGCTCTCCCCCGCCCCGCGCCCGCCCGCGCTCTCCCCCGCCCCGCGCCCGCCCGCGCTCTCCCCCGCCCCGCGCCCGCCCGCGCTCTCCCCCGCCCCGCGCCCGCCCGCGCTCTCCCCCGCCCCGCGCCCGCCCGCGCTCTCCCCCGCCCCGCGCCCGCCCGCGCTCTCCCCCGCCCCGCGCCCGCCCGCGCTCTCCCCCGCCCCGCGCCCGCCCGCGCTCTCCCCCGCCCCGCGCCCGCCCGCGCTCTCCCCCGCCCCGCGCGCGCGCGCGCGCTCCCTCTCCCGCCCCGCGCGCGCCCTGTCCATGAACTATGGTTATCCACCTTGCTGTGAATGTAAAACCTCATTCTACTAAATTTTGTGATCATTCTTGAATTTGGGGTTGTGTATGTCATCAAACTATATAACTAACATCTTTTTCCTGTTTACAATATCAGCCTCTTCGAAGATTCCCGCTGGATGCTGCTATCATTTTCTCTGACATTCTAGTGATACCCCAGGTAGGGCATTTGGAACACATATGTCTGTATGGAACTGCGATTCTTTCCATTGCATAAATATATATCTATTAACCATGAAGCATTGAGGTTTTATAGATTGAGCTAGTTTTGTTTTCTTCCTTATTCCTGGTTGCGCTGTACGAATGAATAATCTGATTTTACCTCAGTTTAGACCACTCCTTAATTGAAGTATGGCAATTTCTCCCCACGTTATAATCACTTGCCCCATAGAATCTCACACATGTGTCATTTGTCTCTAACTCAGTACATTGCTGACCCAAAAGCAATATCATAAATTCAGTGAGATTTTATTTGTCAATTGTATTGCTACCCATGTGGCTGGGGTTCAGACAAAGATTAAAAAGCAATTTTCACTAAGCCAGAGAGTATGGTTTAACAGTGCTACCATTTGCTGATGAAGGATGCTCCTGCAAGTTTACAGAGCAGCTATTTCTTCTGTCTAAAGCAACTCCTTAGACACTGCAAGTGAGTAATGTGGTAGTGCCCCTTCCTCTGGGCCAGGAGCATGACTTTAAGTCTTGTCTGTTCCAGTAATAACTACACTGAACATGATAATTAGAAAATATCTGAACAAGAGTTCAGGTATGTTGAAGATTTGAATCAAGGATACTATTGTCGAGTTTTTTTTAAACCATTTTAGATTAGTTTTGAACAACAGCTGAGCTAGTGGAGAAAAAAATCTGGGATTTGGCTGCTGAGTACTCAGGTTTTGCCAAGCTAAAATGTGACTGTATCTGTTTATGATGTTATTAAGTATAGGTAATGCTTTTCTTTTATTTCTGAACACCATATTTTTCAAATAATGAAATGCTTGGGGGGATAAAATCTTTTTCAGGCATTGGGGATGGAGGTTACCATGGTTCCAGGAAAAGGACCAACATTTCCAGACCCACTGAACGAGCCTGGGGATCTTGTCAAGTTGCAGGAGAATGTAGATGTGGCACAGGAGCTGGCATATGTGTTCCAGGCTATAAAATTAACCCGCTACGAACTAAAGGGAAAAGTGCCTCTTATCGGCTTCTCTGGAGCCCCGGTATGTTGGGGAAAGATCCTGACGTTAATGATGTTTTAATTATGCCATGTTTGCATGGTGAAAGATTCAACCATGAAATTAAACCAACGAAAGGAGGTTTGATGTTTCAGCTGATGTGGCTTGTAGAATTTACAAACTTTTATTTTATAAACTGTAAAATCCAATGTGTTGGAACCCAATAGCAGTTCAATGTGTGAATTACACGTTTCTTTATCGTTTTATGAAATATTATACCATATGTATGTCTTCCTGTGAGTCCAATCAATTACAATTGAGATATTTAAGACCAGTGTCAGCTGACTTAGTCAGAAAAAAATCACCTTTTTAAGGTGACCAATTGGATATTGCTACATAGTATAATGATAACTCAAGTGAAATACATGATATCTATAGAATGGTATAATGTGAGTGCACACTAAACTTTCCCAGTCTTCCCCATATCACTTGGGGGAAATTTTTGTTACGATGGGTGACGCTGTAATCATTTTAAATGCATGTAAGCCCGTGGCCTTTACCTAATCTTTCTTTACAGTAATGATGACAGTGATTTAATGGTTATTTTTCTCCTTTTAGTGGACATTGATGGCTTACATGATTGAAGGAGGTGGCTCAAATACAATGGCTAAAGCAAAACGCTGGCTGTACCAGTTTCCAGAGGCTAGTCATAAGCTGCTGAAAATTCTAACTAATGTGATTGTTGACTATCTGGTGGGGCAAGTTACATCAGGTGCTCAGGTAACAAATGGTCCTATAATTTCCACAAAATCGCTAGGCTTCAGTTGCTTTTTCTCCTGTAAAGATCCTTTTCTCATTCTGGATGCAGAGACCCCTGGAGTATCTATTGTTTTTGTCTAGGAATTGATTTTGAAAAAAATTATGTGGAGACTTTGACTTGTGAAAAAACTAACTTTAGTTTCAATTGGCAGGACTAGCAATGCTACAAAACCACCACTGGATGGCAGCATTTCACGCGCTCATGAAGATCTTTTGGATCTTAAGAGCCTTATTGTTTCCTCCTGAGGAAAGTTGATGTTAAAACCCAAACTATTGCCTTGTATTACTTGTGTTTAATCTTAAAAATTAACCTTGTTGTAAATGGTACACAACATAACAATTATACACCTTTGCAGCTGCAGTACCCTTAAGCTAAATAATTGTATTACTGGAGGTGATTGATCTCAATAGTGCCGTGCTGGTCTTGATTTATTTTACTGTTCTCTGAAGTGGAGCCATTTAGTACATGCGTCAAAATATTAAGGTAAAGGTACTGCAGTCATTAAGCTCTCTTCCAGGAGCAATAGTTGTTCATTGAATTGCTGATATTGTTCACATCAGCATTTTGGGAATATATTACTGATGTGCTCATCATTACATGGAGATGTATAATATGGTGAATACTGCATACATGAAACAAACATCAAGCAAAAGTTGCAGAGTTGCAAGTGGCCAGCCAGCAGGTATTGAACTTTACCATTTGGCCATGTACCGGTCTGAATTGATGGGTTACCCATCTTTGTTTGGCTGCATTGCTACAGTGACATGAGTCTCTATCAACAGGTGAATTAACAAATGTATCTCTTGACTTACCTTTGTCTATATGGGGATATTGTCAGTCTGAGTCAGCTTCTGTCAATCACTTGATTGATCTAAGATAGTTTCTCCATTCTCGTTGTTGGTGAGTAGCTTTGATATTTTTGGCTGAACAATTTTCGAAGAATTTTGTGAAGAATTGGATTTTTAGTTGACTTATCAGTCTGCATTTGAAGAATGTAAGTAGAAGCAGGAGTCAGCCATTGAGCTCCTTGGGCCTGCTCTGCCATTCAGTAAGGCCATGGCTAATCAGACCTTAGCTTCATCTCCACTTTATTGCCTGTTACCCATAACCCTTGTACCCCTCAAGTTCACAAAAAAAATATGTGCAGAGGTAGCTCTGGCTTGTCTAGGGACCTGAAAGTCTAAACATTTCTATAGGTTTGATCCACGGTAAAGGTTGATAGCTCCACTGCTGCATCTGATAGCAGTGGAGGTGATGACCTCGTTGTATTATCACTAAACTGTTAATCCAGAGACCCAGGAAATGTTCTGGGGATCCAGGTTTGAATCTTATCATGGGAGGTGGTGGAATTTTGAATTCAATAAAAATCCAGAATTAAGAGTCTTACCATGAATCCATTCCCAATTGTTGGAAAAACCTATCTGGTTTACTAATGTCATTTACGGATGGTAATTCATCTTTACCTGGTCTGGCTGACATGTGACTGCAGACCCACAGCAATGTGATTGACTCTTAACTGTCCCTGGGGCAATTAGGGATGGGTAATAAATACTGGTACAGTCAGCAATGTCCACATCCCTTGAATGTAGGAGAAAGTGAGGACTGCAGATGCTGGAGATCAGAGCTGAAAAATGTGTTGCTGGAAAAGCGCAGCAGGTCAGGCAGCATCCAAGGAGCAGGAGAATTGACGTTTCGGGCATAAGCACTTCTTCAGCCCTCATTCCTGAAGAAGGGCTTATGCCCAAAACGTCGATTCTCCTGCACCTTGGATGCTGCCTGACCTGCTGCGCTTTTCCAGCAACACATTTTTCATCCCTTGAATGTGTAAAGAAAAAAGTTGCAATTACATCTCCAGTACCATTAGGTTAGAAGGAGGAAGAACAATTCACCATTATTCGTGTTTTTAAATCACATTGAGTGTGCCTTACACGAGTTATGCACAGATGAACATTAGATAAGAGAAAAATTGAACTTGATTTTTCAAATTGTCGTCTTTTGTTTTGAAATCCCTTTGTAGCCTTTCCTCTCCCTAGCTCTAATCCCGTGCAGCATCATCTTCAAGATTTGTCATTTGTCTAATTCAATCTCCCCTTGTACGCTTTGACCAGTACTTGTTCCACTATTGTCAAAACGTGGAGTGCTGGAAAAACACAGCCGGTCAGGCAGCTTCCAAGGAGCAGGAGAATCGACATCTTGAGCATAAGCTCTTCATCAGGAATGAACTTATGCTCAAAACGTCAACTCTCCTTTTCGGATGCTGCCTGACCGGCTGTCCTTTCCAACACCAAACTTTTTGATTCTGATCTCTAGCATCTGCAGTCCTCACTTTCTCTTTGCACCACCATTGGTGGTTTTGCCTTTAGTTACCTAAGCCTCAGGCTCAAGAATTCCGTCCCTATACCTCTCCACTTCTCTATCTTACTTTTGTCCTCCATCGCACTCCATAAAATCTCCTCAATTGGTGAAGATTTTCATCATCTTGTCAAATCCCCCTTATGTGATTTCATATCATACTTTTATAATGCTCTTTAAAAGGCCTTGGAGCCTGTTACTATTGTAAAAGCACCATGTAAATTTATGTTGCCTGCTACAAGTAAATATCCTATCAATGCATAACATCCAGCCTTCTGCATGAAAAGTGAACATTGACTTCCTAGTGTGGTATTAAACCACAAAGAACAAAGTACTCTGAATACAGAGTGAGCCTTGAACCAATCAACTGATTTCATGAAAGATAATTGAATGTGTGAATGTGGTGTCTTTAGATTAGAGAGATAAAGTTAGTCAGGCTGGCTAATGTCTGGTGACGATTGTATGACGATCAGGCCTTCATTATACTGCCTTCAACAATATCTTGCTGGCATTCATTGCCTTTACCATTTGAGGTGCCACACCCTTGATATTTAGAAGTTATTCAATGAAATAAGAATGCAAAATCTGTGGGTTATATTGAAAATGATAGATGGATATATCTTTATTGGAGGTTGAGAGATCATAAATTGCACAATAATTCTCAATCCCTAATGTTACTAAGCCTATCCAGAATTATTTCCAAAGATCCTCATGTAAAAATTCAATGTTGTTCTCCTTCCTACTGGAATTTCTCATCGCTGTCTCTTTTATAGGCCCTGCAAGTCTTTGAATCTCATGCCGGGCATCTAGGAAATGAGCAGTTCACCGAGTTTTCGCTGCCTTACCTCAGAGAGATTGCTCATCAAGTGAAGGAAAAACTGAAAGTTTTGGGCCTGGATCAAGTGCCAATGGTAAGATTCTCATCCTCTGGTACCATCTGTAGGAGACATTTACTGACGTGTCCTCCTTTGCCTCAATAACTCCTGTTTTCTTTTCCTACTTGACTCAGCCATTAAAGAATCTATTGACCTTCAACAACTGATTGCACTTCTTGGTGCATTATTTGACCTGATATGTGCAGTTTTTAACTGTGTATCTTTGATAGTCTTGATAATTGCCATTGTGATTTCAAAGAGTGATCTATAACCAACATTGCTCAGCCATGTTCCATCCCACTATCTCTGTTCTTCCTGGGGAAGGCCTAAATGTCATTCTAGTCCACTGGGCTGGTAAAAGCTTACTTGTTTAATTTCGGCCTAGTTTGGTATCCAGTCTTCAGAACACATTGAGTGTTGCATGAATGGGTTATGCTGCTATGTAAAATTTGATCATAATCTCTTTGATTAGGTCAGCTATTTAAAAAATGTTGACATTAAACAAATGCCCCTCACCAGCATTATCAGTTCTCATCTGTTCAAATGGGACTCCCAATAGACATCTCACCCTATCCCATATGGAAAGTAAACATTTGAGGCATCTAATCCTACTTTCATGCTGAATAACTGGTCCACAGGACCGTTTTTAATTTATCCTCCATTGTTTCCTATCTTGAAGGGGATGACGTTTACTCAGTACTGTTCAGCTGGAACACTGATAGTACTTGAGTAAATCACCATAAAGCCACCCCTCATGTTTCAATTTTACAAGCAGGTATGCACTTAGCAGCAGAGGTGCTTAGCTTGACAGTAAGTCATAGTTTGGAACTTTATTAATCTTAAACATTTACTCGTGCACTTGCTGATTGATCATTGAAGCCTTTCCAGCGAATGTGAAATAACTGTCTTGGAGAATGTAATCCGATAAAGTTCTGTTTGTAATGAAAATAAAGCTTGTCTGGTTGAGGATAGCGAACTGAATGTATTTGCAATATCTTTCTTTCTGCTTTGTCTGAAACAGCCAGCGATCAGAAATGAAAAGTTTAAACCACTAAAGTAAAGGTTCCCTATTAAAATGAGCAGCCCAGTTCTGAATGCTCAAGTCTGTCCATGTCGGGTTTTTTTTTGCCTAGACAGCTGCTTTTCATTTCATTTAAATTTATGATGCACTATTAGTTACTCCCAGGAGACAATGTAGAGTAATCTATCTTCTTGATTTGAAATTCCTCAGCAATTGGCTTTTTTTTTCCTTTTCTCCTCTCACACCTTTACATATACATAAAGTGACCCCCTGCACCCCTTAAAACACTTTGGAGCTCCTCATTTAAATGCGAACGCTGATATAAAACCCAATAACAATATCAAAACCTCATCTGAACAGATGGGCTGTCACAGGAAAACCAGCTGACGCAACACTTCACACAATTTAAAAATAAAAGTTTTTTTTAAATGAGTAAGGGGAATAAGCTCTCTCACGTAATCGAAAATGGGATTGAATTCATATCTTATATTAAACTTGTATTTGAAAAACTTAATGAACAGGTCTGCAGAGCTGCAAGTTCTCAGGATTGACGTGCTGTTAGAGTACTGAGCAAAGTCTTGCAGAGGCAGCAGGATTTTGTGATGGCAGTGGGTTTTTTTAACCTCGCATTGTGAAGGCTTGAAATGCAGCAGAAGAAAATTTGTCTTATTAGCATTATTTTTCTAGAGTTTCCATTTCCTTTAACACAATATTTAAAGCTAACCGTTCTAATTTTAAGAGACTGAAAAATTTAGTTTACTTTGGTCTGTTTTTCTAATTTCTGATATCTCAGTAAGAGGACTCTCTCAAAAAAATTCTCTGGACAGCTTCTTGCTGAATTCTTCTAGAAAATGTTAGAGTAGACACTCAAAACCAACTCTGGGAAATTGCTCAATCAGCACTTAAACTCCAGAAGGCTACAAGATGCTTCTCTGAAATCTTGCCTTCCTTCTTATATGACTTAGTTTGGCAAGAGATTCTCCACACTAACATCCTGTCTCCTTATCTTCTCACCTTGAGTCCTGCATCTTCAATTCAACTGGATGGTTCCAGCTTCTATCCAACTTCAGCTCAACCTATCTATGCAGTTGTAATTATTATGATCTAGTGGTTCTGATTATTATAGGGTAATACCCAGCTTGATGTCAGACCTGGACAAGTCCAATCCCCAGCCGACACCTAGGCAGGTAGATTGTAATGTTTCTTATTCCCAAAGTGATCTTTGACTAAAATAGAAGGATGCAAAGTTGCATTCTTTAACAACAAAACACAACAAAAGTTATATTAACAACGAAAATGAAGATAAACAAGAAAAAACATTCTCTTCCCTTATAACACAATCAAAGATTTCTAAGCGCAGTAAAAATAACCCAGGCACTTTTTATAGATTGAACTGAAACAACAATTTTGTATCAGAATCAGTACAGTGTGACAAAGCTTACAAACATTGTTGCAATTTTAAGAACATCCAGTACTATACCTCGGTGCCACATTAGAGACATGCTAAAATTAAGTTTCATTTGTATCAAGGGTCATACTTGAGGTGGATCACAGATTGGCTTAGAAATACAGGCAAAGAATGCTTTAAAATTTGCCTCCTACCCAGTGGAATGCATCAGGATTTGGTACTGAGTCTCGTGCCTGGAATTGAAAATTAATGTCAGTAACAATGACCATAAAACTATCAATTGGCGTAAATACCCATGTGATTTATTGATGCCTTTTTGGGAAGAAACTCTGGCATCCTTATCCTGGCCTAGGCCATTTGCAACCTCAGACCCTCAGCAAAGTGGTCAACTCTTAAACAGTAGTTGGTGAGGCCATTTGAGAAGGTAGTTTAAGGGCTATTTTGAGATTGAAAGCACCACCCACATCCCATAAAATAACTTTGCGCATAATGTTGCAGTGTAATATGAACCAGTGTTGGAACGAGGGTAGATCATTCAGCACATGAATCTATTGAGGTATCAGCTAAACATAATAGAAGATGCAAGAGATTTGGGAGTTTTTCAGACTGCTTCAGTTGCGGGTGAATCAGATGCTTGGCTGATTTTATTGCCCTGATCAGATTTAATGGTGGGGGTTAATAGATGAGGAAAAAAACACGGGTGATTTGGTGATAGGGGATGGAAGAAAAGCTGCTCAGTGGAATGTAAGAGTCCTTCTGGATATATAACTAAAATTGGCAGATTGTTCAGTGTATGAGGACTTCGGGGCACCCTTTTCATACTAACAGCTCAAGCAGGATATGTTGATTCTGGCGAAGTTAAAGAGACGGACAATGAGGATGATCCCTTTCCTAAATGCAATGAGATGTAGACAGAATGTGCAGGCCTTGCTTTAGATTCATTGGAGGAGCATGATCTGAGTAGGGATCTGATTTAGGCCTTTAAAATGAAGTTTACGTGATCGATTTTGTGATGAAATTGAGAGAAAATGTGTGTTAGTATTGTTTACTGGAAGATGTTAAATATATTGGTTTGTCATTAGCCATTAGCTTTTAAAAACCACAATACCCATGATTCCAAGTGAGAGGACGATATTAGAGGAGCATTCAGTTTGGAGGGAGAACTGTCCACATTCTGACTTTCATTTTCAGTCTGGGCTTGGAAGTCATTCCAGAGAGAAGCTATAATCAATCTCTCAAGTGCTGAGAAGTCTTTAATGAAGCAACGTATTTTAAGCAGCATTCCTAAGAAATATTTTTAAGGTAATAAAATTACCTTAGAATAAGTTATTATTAATCTCAGACCACCAACAAGGGCAAGACTTAAACAATTAATGGTAAGGCCTGGACAGTGTTGTAGAACAGAGAGCTCTTAAGGGTTCAAGTACATAATTCTTTGAAATTTATGTCACAGGTAGACAGGGTGGTTAAGATGACATTTATTGCTCAGATCTTTGCATTTTGAAGCTGGGACGTCAGTTTGAGGT
>NW_025212040.1:0-25000 GCF_004010195.1 Chiloscyllium plagiosum
ACCCCATAGAAACAGTCTACTTTCAAACTACATATTTACCAGAGACTCAAGCTAAAATGCACTGAAAGAGAGACTGGGCATCATAAATGAGGTAATCACCTTAACCAATTAAACATTTTCAAAGTCTTGAATAACATGCAGCAAGAGGATACAAGTTTTGTACAGTATCTGTGATTTGACAGTAATTTGGAATCATTATGATGTTTAGTGTAGTAAAGTGTGGGATTCACAAAATGATTTCATGCCTCAAATGTCTGATAATTCTCAGGATTGACCTTTGACATGCAAGGTTTTATTCGCTCTCAGACAAGCCAATCATATGAACACACAGCATCTTTGAGATTCGATTCCAATTCTTAATCATCTTCTACATTTTAGAAGATGACACAAATAGTTAGATATTGAGAAGAAGCAAGCTCATAACATTTACAACCGTAGTAAGAACACTTGTTAACTGCTAGTTCCTTGGTGCGCAAAGGAAAAATATTTTGAAAAGGTTATTTTTTGTGCATGCTTTTTGTATTTTAGTATCCAATTCTTAATAGTAAGGATTTAAGTTTAGTAGCAGAAAAGGCATTACTGAAACTGAGGCATCTTAAAAAGTTGGTTATGTTACTTTAAGAGGTTAACAGCTAGAAAGGTGTGGGTCACAGTGCCAGAGACCCGGGCTTAATTCCCACCTCAGGCAACTGTCTATGTGGAGTTTGCTCATTCTCCCAGTGTCTGCGTGGGTTTCCTCCGGGTACTCTGGTTTCTTCCCACGGTCCAAAAATATGCAGGCTAGGTGAATTGGCCATGCTAACTTGCCCATAGTGTTAGGTGAAGGGGTAAATGTAGGGGAATGGGTCTGGGTAGGTTGCTCTTCGGAGAGTCTGGGTGGACTTGTTGGGCCAAAGGGCCTGTTTCCACACTGTATGCAATCTAAAAAAATGTAAGTAATCTAAAGGTCATTACTAGACTGCAGACATGGTGCTTACATGACTTGAGAGGATCCAGAGAAATTGTTTTGTAATGGGATTTGAATCTAAATTAGTTTTAAAAAAAGCATTCAGTAAACTCAAAGAATAAATTGTAAATGAAGGTTAATTAACCTAAAAGTCAGGATAAGGATAGTTCAGAGTAGGCTACATCATCACAGAGTTAAGTGGAAATTAGGAAGATTTCCCTGGTTACATTTTATCGGGTGTTTACTAGGAGAAGTGAGCGTAGTTTGAAGCTGGGAGAGTGCTGGGCAGAGAAGCACTTCAGTCCCAGGGGACTTCATACTATGGAAAAGGGTTAGGGCTTAGAAGAAGCCCTGGGAATCACTAATGGTTCAGAGCAGCTGAAATTGGGTGGAAGAAGCCCACAGCATTACTTACTTGATATAGCTGTTAATGATTGAAGCTTAGAGAAATTCAACAGCAGCTCAGTGAAACTGGCTGGAATTTTGCTGGTAATTAGATCTTTGGGAACATCCTCAAGAGTCCTGATGAACTTTGTCTCAAGGTGACCAACCAAGAAGCGATGGTTGTTGAACCAGTCCAAATCAGAGAGGCTTTCATGGTGATCCAGTTTCAGATCTTTGAAACTGAAGTATTGGAATCTCTTGCAAAGCAGACAGTTTTAGTGAGATTTGATGACTGAACGTTTGGGTTAGATCTATGTTATTGGCCGAAATGATCAATCATCGTTTGTTAGTTAATTCCTATTTACCTTATGTTAATCCTGAACGTTATATGCAAGCTGCACATGTAGTATTTGGTTTAGAATCATACCTTGTTCAGTATATCTATTTAGTCATAATCTTAATGTCTATGTTGTTCAAGCTTGTACAGTAATTCTTTTGGCATTTGAATTCCACATTGAAATCCTGCTACATACTCTCTTATCTTTGATTCTTTCCCACATTACTTTCTTTAAAGGATTATGGTCAAAGTCAGAACATTTCTGATGGAAGGATTATGCCTGAAAGCTTGACTCTCCTGCTCCTCAGATGCTGTCTGACCTGCTAAGCTTTTTCCAGCACCTCACTTTTCAACTCAGATCATAATGATCCAACTTGCCCATTATTCTCATATATTGGGGGCTCGTCCAGGATCACAACAACTCAAACGCTAACTACACCCCTGCAGAATCTAGTGTTTTCACAAGAAGGTACAAGATTAGATGAAAGAAACTGCATTCTGCATTTGTGACTACACTTAAATAAAATAATATTTTAAAATTAAATTTCAAGCTGCACTTTGTGGATTGGCTGGAAAAAGCACATATTCCCTGTTACTTATTCTTTCTTGAACAAATAGTGATGCTTTACAACCATACAAAAGAAGATCCAGCTACAAATTATCTGTTATATAAGGAAGCTTAATGCACAGAGTTAGTATGTCAACTAACACTGTATGAAAATGCAAATTTACTCTAGCTATAGAAATTCAAACAAGACAATTCAGGTGATCTATTCGCCAGGAATACACTGTTTTAGAAATTTAGTTAACAATGAAGCCAACTTCCTGTACAAAATGCATGCGGTTTCTTTCATTTATCCATGGCCAAATCATCCATCTCTAAGTTATTTGACTAAAGACAATACTCTCCAAAATATTTGGGTCAAGGCTGAACAAAATCCCACTGTCTGCAGCACTGAACCTACCCATTGGCCGTTGTCAGGACTCATTAATGGACAGCTACAGACAGAGGATCAAATGCATCCTGTATGTGACAGCTGATCCGCTGTGGATTATTCACATAATTTAATGGCCATACGCAGCATGGGGTACAGCTGTCATGCATGAGAACAAGAATCTGTTTTAGAAACCCAAATCAAATTAAAACATACATAAAATATTAATATCTAAGAACATTGTGGCATGAAACAGGACTATGGGAAAGGAGGATCATTTCTTTTTTAAATATTTGCTTCAAGTTTATTTTCATAAAAACACAAGCACACTGTAAACAAAGCATAGATGCAAATCCTACTGTATGTTTTAGAAGAAAGCCTTAAGCTTCTACCGACGAACATTCAACTAACCACCAAACTCAGAAGAACAGACAACTGGGCTCTGCATGTGTTTTACTGTAAATACAGTATGAATTTATTGCAATGCACATAACATAGCTAAAGTTGTATTTGCCAATCCACAGCTGATTTTAAAAGGTGCTGAGCAGATACGAATTTTAATTAGTCCTGGGCTAGGAATCCCAAAATTGAAGGGGAAAGTCATACAACTCAATATTTCTTCTGCAAACTTTGTCCACTCCCTGCACCCAGGCATATATTCAAATATGGCTGCACACAGAGTAGAAAATGTGTTGCGGGAAAAGCGCAGCAGGTCAGGCAGCATCCAAGAGCAGGAGAATCGACGTTTCGGGCATGAGCCCTTCTTCAGGAAGGCACACAGAGTAGTCAACATTACCAGTGCAAAGATGTTATTGTGACCCAGAATTTTTGGAAACTAATAACAAATCAACAACAAAGACTGGCATAGTGCTGTGTTTTGGCACAAAAGATCTTGGATGTTTAGCCATAAATGGTGACCTCCACTGATTTTTCTGTGAGGTATAATATTATAAATCTTACCTGATAATTCTGTGAGGTCTATACCAAAACCCTCTGTCACACAATAAGATACTTCCAATCTATACAAAAGTGCAAATTTGCTGAATTTCTGCCAGCTCAGAGCTACATTTTTGGACGGCACAGAATATTGTATTATTTCTTCTAATTAGAACCGAAACCAACCTTCTATACTTTTGTGGCACCAGAATTATTCTCATTAAAATTTTAATTTTAAAAACTTCTACAACTATTTTCTTTAGCATCACCTAATTTACATAAATTATGTTTGATTGCTTCAAAACTTAATTTTTCATTTATAAAGATGATCTTCAACATGGAGGCTGTTTCAAACTATGACACTTTCCTGAGACTCTTAAACATGAAGATTTTCATTTCTTTAATACATTTTGCTGTATTCAAATTTTTTTGCAAATATTCCATTGCAAATCATTGATGTAAATATTGGTACAATCTAGATACAATTTTTACTAGCATTTCCACTTAAAGAAATTTAGGCCTGCATTTTTAAATTTCACAGAAAGTATAGCAATTTTTGTAACAATCAAAGCAGTGCAACAAATCAGCTTCTAAATAGCGATGTGAATTCCACAAAAAAAACTACCTAGTACAAATTATTATAACTAAGCCGAAATATTTTTTGATTAGGATTACTTACAGTGTGGAAACAGGCCCTTTGCCCCAACAAGTCCACACCGACCCTCCAAAGAGTAACCCACCCAGACCCATTCCCCTACATTTACCCCTTCACCTAACAAGACGGGCAATTTAGCATGGCCAATTCACCTAACCTGCACAATTTTGGACTGTGGGAGGAAACCGGAGCACCGAGGAAACCCACTCAGACACGGGGAGAATGTGCAAACTCATTCAATATTCCCTTACGCCAGCCAAATTCAGGTAGAAACAAGAGTAAAATTGTTAACAAACAAATTACTTTTGTGCCAAAACATTAGTCTGGACAAACAGCTGAATTAACTCAAACAACTTTGACTACTATCAGTGGTATAGCATTGAACGAGCACTGTTAACCACACTCTCCTCTCTGAGAACTTTGTCCACATGACAGAGGCAGATGAAGCACGTCACATTAATGCTGCACAACAATGCAGACAGAATGAAAAAGTGCATATCAGGAGATCCAAGTGCGTACATCACAACAAGAGTACGATATCCAGATTTCAATATTTTAAAGTTTCATCCAGTTTACTCCTGCTTTTAAACTAATCCTATAGGTTGAGGAAAGTCATGGCGTTGAGCCTTAATCATTACTCTCAACAGTTTTTTGCAACTTAAGTACAAATGACATATAGGAAGATTTGTTTCTCTTTAATCTAATTACTGCATGTATTCTACGAAAAACCTAGCACAATGACATTTTTAAAGTTGTATTTTTTTCATTTGCATATGGAATGTGAGGTATCACGGCTAACGCCCACTTTAAAATCTTGTGTAGGTTTTCTGTTTTAAATGAGTATTGACATCATCACTTTGGAGATTGAGGATGCCAGACACCACAGGCCTGGTTCCCCAGTGTTCTGTCCCCAGACACTGTATTACCATTGAAAAACAAATACCTTCACACACATGGAATTATTCACTGTTTTAAAATGTCAAGACTCAATCATGGCAACAGGCTTCAGCAAAAGTCATGTTTTGAGTGAAAGTCAGTAGGATAGAGCTACCACTCTGTTAAAAATCAATTAATGTAATAAGTACATTAATTATTATGTGCATGTTTATCCCTTTAACCTAAATAAAATGATGGCACCGGTATGAAAAAAGTACTTTATTTCCATACTAAAGGTTAAAAAGACGCAGAGTACTGGCCAATGTTCCAATTCCCCATGACAAATAGCAAATTATTTCTCCATATACTGACAACATGAGTTATTAATCCTGCAGCACAAACATTACTAAGCATCAAGACCAAGTAAACCAAATTTTGAAGTATGCTTTTATATCTGAAACCACCAAAACAATTTTAATAAATAGACTGTCTTCCTTTCAAAAGTATTCAGATAACAATGACAAACCATTAGAATTTTATTATCAGTATCCTTGATTTATTAATGTTTTTAAATCACTGATATAGGAGTTGTGCATTCAGCCCCTCAGGTCTCCTCCTGTATTCAATTTGATTTGCATGGCATTTCCATTTTTCTGCCTTTGCTTCATAATGCTCAATTCCCCAAATCCAAGAAAAATCTCTCGCTCTTCAAAACTCAACATTCCATTAACCTCTTTGTGGACAAAGTGTACCAATTTTTTACTCTCCTTTGTGTGAACAAGTATTTCCTGATTATGTTTTTCAGCATAACTAAATAGTTTTAAGATGATGCTGTCCCCTTGTTCCGAATTTTCTTGCCACCAGTCTTCTAACAAAATCTTCTCGCCAACTCAATCAGACCACCCACCAGTCTCCTATACTCAAGGTAAACACAATCAAAATATCTGCATACTTTAGTTCTGGTCATAACTGCCAGTATCTATTGTTCTCTTACGACAAATATTATGTTGATGCAATATTGAACAGAGTCAGTTGTTCACATGAAATCTAAATGAGCCCCGTTTTCAAAGTGCATTTAGAACGATGTGCAACCTAAGTAACCAATTCTACGTTAAAACAACGCAGTCTATGTAACAGAATTGTTAACCTTATATGCTCTTACTATCTTAAACCGGATAAACTATTGTTAGCAGTTTTATACTGCTTCTTTAAAAATAATGTTACCATTTTGGTACTCCCAATAGGCCATTGGCTAAATGGACTGCCTATTGTGATGCTGAGTCATACAGACAATAAAACATGCCAAATTCGATCAGTGGTCTGTGGTGGATTAGCTTTTAGCTGGGTTGTGATTGGGTCCAACAACTGTCCTCGGTGTGCCTGGGTATGGAAGATGTATTGGAAATAGCAGCCAGGTTTCCTAATCCGCATGACTAACCAGTGACCCCTGCTGGGAATGTATGTCTACGCAGACATGAACTTAGTTGTAATTCTCCAATTGTCTTGCTGATATTCACTAGGCTCAAACGAACAATGGCAATCACCAAGACATTTTGTTTAAAAAGCGCTATAATTGATGTTGTTTTAATTAAATTGTAAAAAAAAAGGTTAAATTAGGAAGCATCTTATTCCAATATTAAGCCTTTTCAATATCAAAGCAAATGCTTCAAATCCTTCAAAAAGAGACAAAACATGTTTCCTACATTCTAGAGAAATTAGAACAAAAGATATTTCTTCACATGTGAAAAATATTTGCTCTTGATATGAATTTACATTTTTACACAAACACTAATGATGTGAGGCAGCCGTACCTAAACAAAAAGCTAGTTTTGTTTTTTCAAATCAGACTGAATCCTTTTACTCATTTTATTTATCTAAATGAGATTCAGTTTGAATGATGTCTCTCAAACTCATCCCATTGACTGTTCAATCCTACCTCCAGCTGCAAGTTTGATTTAATTTCCCAGTTTTTAGTTTTTCTCCTTCCCCCACACTTTGCATTTTTATGCAATTACAATGTAATGCAGCATTGCCCAAACATTAAAGACTTTGAATTAATTTCTGTTCTTCTACAGTCCTCATTGCAAACAACAAAGCAGCTTTTATTTTAGGCAATTTGCTACTGTTTTAAGTTCACTGCATAATTCTTCACTCAAAACATCAAGCAGTCACCTCTCTCCAGCCCCTCTTACACAATCAATACATCCTCTGATTTGCTGAGACTGGTCATGCTCAGAAAGCATGCCTATCTGGAAGTGAAAGCACAGGCACAGCAAACGAATCTTTCTATCGAGGGCTATACTATTCAATACAATGAATCATGATCAAGATAGCATTGTTTCTCCTACAGGTTTACGTTACATCATCTTAGTCTTGGCTGTCCAACATTTTCATTTGGATAATTGTTAACTCAACTGAACTACAGATAGCAAACATCGTTCACCAATTTTAACCACAATATAATCAAAACTTGCTTGGTAGCTATTCAACGGGATGACCAAACACAAATGTTAACTTAAATTTTGTTTACTAATTTCAAGGGACAGCCGGCATACAGTGCACTTCCAAACTTTTGTCTCAAACAACTGAATTCACTCAACTCAATCTTGTCTAAAGCACTGGAGCAGAATTTCATTTTTGGGTACATGAAGTCTTTCTGAACTGACAAAATCCAGCAATCAGAATCTTAAAATTCTTACATACATTCAACAGCAGTTTTATTCTTACAATTGAAAATGTAGTTGCCATGAAAAGCAAGCAGATTTATTCAGAGTCCACCAGCTGAGTGCTAGCTAATTTTAAATAATTGAAATTGACTTAATTCCATGATCGTTTTATAGTTTATTTGCACAGTATTTAGTTTCCAAGTAAATTAACACCTTTAATATTTCAATAAAGGTGGCTAGTAGTGACCTTGAATCTAAAAAAGATTTAATCTAAATAACTTCTTAAAGACCCACAAACAGGGACAATGAGCAGAAACTCGCCACAGTGATTTATTTCATTTGAGGCTGGCATCGATTTTGAGGATAGGTCTAGCCTCCACAATATGCTTAATAAACCAGCACGAAAATAGTTCATAATCACGATTTGTCCTCAACATTCCTCAAATGGGTGCTGGTTTAGTCGATGTCAGGCAAGGCACTCCTATAAATAAAGCTGCAATCTAGCAGAAACTTCAGGATACCACATCCAAATGTATCTTGTACATATTCTAGTAATTCAAGTCATCACTACACTTCCCAGATGGAGGACTGCAATAGATAAACCGGATGTTTACCGTAAGATGATAAAAGATGGCTATAGAGGTCATCCAGAGAAATTTAAGTACAGCAAGACCTTTCCAGCACTTCAATACAAAATATGTTACAGCAAACTAAATTGTCTACTTTATACAGTAATCCAATGTAGTCCAAAAATATCAAAAATTGAGATCAATACGTTTATTTTAAGCAACTGTAAAATCTCTGAAGACAGAAGCAGTCATGAGCATGTGGCTGAAATTTAAATCTGTAGGACTTACTTTGTTCAAAATTAATAAAGCATCCCAACGCTACCTGCAATACAGGAATGTTTTATTACACACCTTCACTGCAGACTGTGACAAAAAGGAACTCATTCCAAACATTTGTAAATGTCTCTGAATAATATTGTATTAGAATAACAATTCAAGTCTAAAATGTCAAAATACTGAAGTTAAATTGACTTCATTCTGGTGGCTTGCAGCTCCCCTCTTTTTCAAATTTACTGAGCTTCATGGATTATCATCAACAATTTTATCTTTCGCTTCTCCCTCTCACACCTGCTTGGTTAATGTTATTATAGATTGTATATTTTCCCTACCAACACACCTGAAAGAGATTCTTGAAGTACTAAAACCTTTTGCTAACAGAAAATATCTTCAGCTTTTGAAGTTTTGGCTTCTACAAAGAGCTTCAAAATTATTTTCTTGAAATTTAAAATCTGAGATTAATTCAATGTTTTAAATATATAGAACCAAAGAATGTTGGTTAATGCACAGAATAATTTATGCATATATATGATCTTCAAATGAAACTAATAAATTTAAATCTTATGTAGAAATGCATTGCTTCAAAACTGGAGCATTTCACATCCCTAACTGTTTAATACTGTAAATCATTCATAACTTGGTCAATTCAAAATTAATCTCATTTCTGCATGCTCAAATTTACTAAATAATTTGTATAATATTTGCATTTCATAGTTGTAACTATTGGAACATAGACAATAAGAATGACTTTCTCTAACTGTGAAGAATGTTCAATTGAACTATTCTGAAAACTAACGAGAGAAATAAATAGCACATTGGCTAACGTACTCTGAGAAATCTGATGGCTGTCAATGAAGTACATTTGAACTGTGATCATGATTGTAATAGAAGATAAAAAGCTACTCTCTGGAGGAAGTTTCTCAAACCCATCTTGCACAGAAAAAATTCTGTAATATTTTGATTCAGAATGCAGATTCTGGACTAGAACTTAGCACAAGCTAAACCACTACATCAAAAAAAACTTCTATAATAGCATAAACCACTAGCTAAAACATAATTTAGTTTCCAAATGCTTAGCATGGAAATATTTACCAATTAAAATTTTGTTTACACAAAACAAATTCCTTCGATGGCTCAACAAGTTCACTCAGTATGCAGCTATGTCATGTAGATCAACCTCCCACATTCAATCTACAGCTTTCAGAGTGTTAGCTGAACTCAGCCAGGGCACCAGTAACAGCACTTCAACCAGATCCTGTACCCCTAGGATAGGCAAGGGAAAAATCAACCTGGTGTGCCCCTTCTCATCGCTTTTCAATGATCACTACTGGATGTGTGTGACCACTGAGGTCTAACTATATCCTCCACTCACTTGCAGTAAAATGCTTTGCAAATTCAAGGATAATACATGGCCACTTTGAGAGATACTGAAGATCGAGCAGTTTCTCAACAGTGATGCAAATGCAACAGATTCATATTCCTAACAAAGGGGAAGGAGTGAAAACGATGGAAAAGATTATTCCTAAAACCAATTTTTAATGCGCATATCCCAAGGAAAAATGTAAATAAAAAATGTAAAGGCATTTGCCAAAATATTAGCTTTTAATATTTCAAGGGCAAACAGCTTAATGTAGTTAACTATTCATCGATTTCTATTTATAAATAATTTATGTAGCCAAAACAATCAGGTGCATGTGCAAACAGGTTTCTTACCAAACTAAGAAGAAAAATGTTTTTTCAGTATTCATTTATAGTATCTGGAAAATAAACACAAATGCTCTTCCTTCAGCAAAAAAAAAGCAATGCTGTCAAACATTTTTAAAAAGCCTTTTGGATATGTTTTGAGCGAGCAGCCTTCCTAAAATTAAAGATTATGTGAATATTATAATTTGAATATTACCAGGAAAATAAGTCCATAGAATCACGTCACCTACAAGAATTGAACTATTGCTTATTGGCATTACAAATTTGGGAATTCGTATTGCAATTGCAATAGCAGTAATGATTTACTTTATAGCCATACTTCAAATTAAATAAAGCCTTAGAAAAGAAATGGTTAGAGCAGGAGTTTGTAAGCCAAAATATTCTTTAAATTGAAACTTCTTGTTTAAATATAGACACCTTTCTGTATAATAGTAATTGTCTCCCACCTCCAAATCTGATTCCTTTGCTATATTGGAAAATTGGCCACTCGCACGCAAATGCCCATTCGATTACGAGACCTCTACACTAACTGATCACAAATTAAACTACCGGGGGAAAAAAAAGCTTTAATTTTCTCCTCCCGAATCTTTGCAGTGCGTGAAACGCACCCTTGCAATACTCAAATAATGCATCCTTTCATTTGTCAACGTACTTCCATACAGCTGTCCAACCTGGAACTTCAGGTGATAAGCGCCACCGAGCGACCTTGCTTCACGGAAGCGCAAGAGCCGAATAAAGTAGCCGAGCCCATTGGCGAAGTGTCAGGCGGACTCCGCAGCAATGAGACTCAGATTCCAAACACAAATGACGATTCTTAGCGAAAAACAAAACAAATGCAAACATCTCTGTCTCCTCCTTCATCTAGTTCCTGCTGTCTGATTCATAATATATTAATTTTTTTTAAAGTTAGGGCAGTGCACAAGTGCAAACTTGCAGAAATTATGCAGTTCCAGTCAAGTTGTTTCACCTCTCAGAAGGTTCAAACATCACTCGGATGTTTTCCAAGGCAGTTTTCAATACAAGAGCATGGAATGCAAGGAACGACTTATTGTTAAAATTGCAGAGAAGCTCATAGGTAAAGTTCTTATAAATAAAAAGTATTATCTCAAACGAGGTCGTCTAGCCATTTAAAATATTTACGTTTCTGATAGAGCTCACGTAAAAACGGGAAATTATTAAATCAAACCAGGCAACTGTAAGAAAAAAGTGGAATGCCTTGGGTATGTGTCATCTCAGGATTTATCCATTTGCTCGGTTCCCTACCATCAATGAGAATCAGAAGAAAAATGAAAAAACCAAGGCCAAATTCGCTTTTGGAAAAATGTAAATACTTTACTGAGAAACGCAACAAAACATTAAAAATGACAAGATTATCGGTCCGTAATCATAAAATGAAAATAGATCAACTTGACTGTGAGACAAATTCGAAACAAATGGTCAACGTTATTTGACCACCCTTCTCCTCTTTGCACCCCCACCCACCTTTTCCTTGGCATCATTATAGAGAAAGAAATGATCCTTATGAAAATTGCCATGCTCCCTTCCGTTTCCTTTTATTCCTGGTTTCGCTCTACTGGTTAGTGGTCATTTCCAGAAAAAAAAACTCGAAGCGTTACCTCTCTCCAAAAAATTGATACACTGTAAAGTCGTGACTATCAGCCTTCCCCGGCCAAAATGTTAATAACTATCGCCATTTGAACTTGTCCTGTTTATGGGCGTAAATGCCGGATTGGCATTTCCCCCTCTAGTCAAGAACATTCCTGACAGACAATTTACAGCGTTATCCTTTTTGACAGTTCGACACAATTTAAATCACTGCAGATTATGTTTTGTTTTCGTTTACGCGAGAGAAAACAGCGAGCTACATTTTTTGTTCGTCTTCTCCAAGCTGTAATCTGAACAAGCAAAGAAAAAAAATGTCCATGACTTTATCTAAATTATGGCACACACCTTTCCCTGGGACCACAGCGTCGCTTTTATTTATCTCTCCGCCCTCTTCTAACCCTAAATCAACACCCCCTCCCTTCAAAGCCACTCTTCCCACGATTTAAAAAAAAACACAGCGACATCGACAAAGGCTATAAATACATCCTTTTGTGGCATCAAACGTCAGACTGTTTCGTCTTAATTTTCCTCAACTCAGCCAAAGCTGCAAAGCTAATTTCTACGGAAAAAAAAACTATTCAAATGTTGAGAGGTAAAAGTAGGATTTGTTTTGCAGACAGTTGAAAAACATTCTCCGGAGTGGCAATGCAAACGGAAGTGTCACTGGACCGAATCCATTTTTGTGGTGATGGTATAATTTTTTTCTTTTTTTTTGAAATCTCACTCACCTACTTGAAGAACATTTTCCACGCAACCGCTCTCCAGCAGTTTAATACCTCTCCTGAACGGGAGGCGATTCTCATCGTCCCCGGGCACGGCTGCACCTCCTGCCGCGGCGGCGGCTGCCGTCTCCTCAGGAGAGTAGTAGTTAAAGGATGAGTACATGCAGATCTCCCTCTCGTTCCTGGGGAAAGACCAGTAAACAATTCGTCTCTGGACGGGCTCGGGGATGCGGGAGAAACGTTCTTCCACTTGCTGAAAGGGCCACTTCTCCGCCACCATTTTAGCGCTGGCATCCAGGAGAGACTCCGGCTGGTGCGTTCTCCCAGTCGGTGCGGGTTTCTGGGACGATCTGGAAGCGGGGAAGGGCCGGGAACAGAGACGCTTTGCCGTCAGCTGAGCTCTCTCCTCCGCCATGCTGGCCCACAGTATCGAGAAGGGAAAGTATCCACCAGCAGCCCGCACCGCTACAATGTTGCTTCTTTTTATTAACACAGCATTCGAAACCTCCACACTCCGCACAGCGCAACCAAACCTCCCCGCCCCCCTCCTTGTCCTCATTGGCCACAGCTGACTAGCCCAACTGCCTTTCCGCCCCTCTATTGGCAGTTGTGGCCGTCAATCAGACCGGAATGACGGCTGGCACGTTTCTCCTGTGTTACGTCCGTGGGGACTGTCCCCGCCCCTTCCTCGGTTCGATTGGTCACTCGCCCCGTCAATCGGGACTCGTCACAATCATGGAATTTTGGTGTGCGGCCCTTCCATGCCATATAAGGAACGTGTGTCTGAATAGGGAGCCGGCTGTCACGCGGTCCGAGGTCATGCCGCACAAAGAGCCGCCGCCGGGCTGGGCGCCTTAGGTTCCAACCCCCTCCCCCCGTCTGGGATGCGTGACAAGTCGGGAGCAGGGGAAATCCTGGCGCCTGCTCGCTTTCTGCTTGATGTGTGACCTCTCGAGGTTTAACGCTTAAGTGATGTTCCAGCCACAGAACGCCCGTCCGCACTCTGACTTATAAGTCGGATGGTCGTCAGTTTAAAAAATCCCGACACTCGGGATGGACTGCTGCCTTGACGGAGATACTATTTTTGTTTTCGGATGAATGATCGAGATTCTGCTTGTCCTATAACATTCTCATAAAAGAGATCTCGTGGCATGGAAGAACCTTGGAGTTATCCCTGCTGTCTTAATCAATATTCATCCCTCAATCAACTTTAGAAGTTTTTTTCGTCATTTCTTAACAAGTTAGGAGCACATTACGCAAGTTGGCTATTGTTTTCAACTGTAATTAAACTCCAAATGTACTTAATTGGCTGTAAAGAAGTTTGGGTTATCCGAAGCTTGTCAAAGATGCACTTTATTGTAGCATTTATCATTCCTTACTGAATTAGGACAGCACGGTTGCTCAGTGGTGACCACTACTGCCTCACAGCGCTCGGGTTCGACTTTAGCCTTGGGTGGCAGCCTTGTGTGGGGTTTGCACGTTCTCGCTAAGTCCACATGAGTTTCCTCCCACTGTCCAAACAGGTGCAGTCTGGGCTGATTGGCCAAGGGAATGACAGGGTTAGGGTAGAGTGATGTGTTTGGGTGGGATGCTCTTTGGAGGGTGGCTATGGCCTGAATGGCCTGTTTTCACACTAGGGAATCAATGAATTAGCATGTTAAAATTTGAATTTTTTTAAAGTTTTAATTTTCAAACTTGGCATATTTTTCTTGTATCACACCATGTATTTATTTCTTTGAGTATTCTATGTTTGCCCTGCCCCAACTGTTGTGCTTAAATGCAGATTTAGAGATTTGTTTTATGTTGGAGGAAATCACTTAGCAACAACTTGGGGGGAAAAAATGCAGAATGTCTTCTTTTTGGGGGGCCAACATTTAAATCTAGTCAAACTGTCTTTCTTTCTGTACTCTTTTATTAGAGATTAAGATTTTGAAAGTTAGTGGTTTTTGGTGGTTGAGAAATTCCCACCACCCAACATATATTGGGTCTCAGCATTGGCTCATTGATGTCACTCCCACCTCTAAACTAGACTCCTGAGACTGTACATCTTGGCTGACACTTCAGTGCAATGCTGAGGCTGGACTGTGTGATCCGAGTGGCTGCCTTCGTAATGAAATGTTAAACTGGTGCACCATTATTTCTCCCTCAAGTGGGCATGAGAGAAATAAAAAAGTTATCTTGCTACCTGGCTGATATTTGTCTGTCAATCAATTCCACTAATTTTTTGTTTTATTAATGTTTGTTTACAAAAGGATAAGTCATCTTTCAACCTTGTAGAAGACTCTTCTCATAAATTTCTTCTATACCTTCTTGGGCTTTGACAAATTTGCGAAGAATGATGCTTAGAATTGAACGCTATGCTCCTGCTGAGGCCTAATCTGCTTTATAAAGATTTCAGCATAACTGTCTTGCTATTGTACCCTTACCTTTATTAATAAAGCCAAATATACGTTGCTTTTTAACAGACCTCTGAATGTATCCTGCCATTTTAGATTTCTGTACTTACTCCCATATCTCTCTCCTGTACTTCTTTCAGATTGCGTCATTTAGTTTATATTAGCTTATTCTATCCTTCCTGCCGAAATGTGTATCTGTGCACTTCTGTTCAATTTTGCATGACCATATTACCTGGGACCCTTTGAAGGCTGTTACTATCCTCCATATTTGTTTCCTACATTTTTGAATTTTGTCATCTGAATGTTTTGAAATTAAGTCAAATCAACATTGGTGATCCTAATACCAGTGCCCTGAATGACATGGATAGAGTGGAAAGTATGAGGCATTTTCATAGGATGGAGGGATCAATAAAAAGGGGATGCATGTTCAAATTAGAGGGGGGAGCGTTTAAAAGAGATGTGCAAGGCAAGTTTTTCACATAAGGGGTGATGAGTACCTGGAACACATTGCCAGAGGAGGTGTTGGAAGCAGACACAATAGCAGCATTCAAGAAGCACCTGGACAAATACACAAATAGGAAGAGAATAGAGGGATTCTGATCCTGTAAGTGAAGACAGTTTTAGCATGGAAGAACAAAATATGGTGATGCAGATTTGGAGGACTGAATGGTCTGTTCCCATGCTGTTGTTTTGTTCTTTATATACCATGACTAGGCATTTCCCTGCAGTCTGAAAGCAACAATTCATTAATATTCTCTGCTTTTTGTCTCTTACCACTTTCATATTCATACTGTCAGTGTCCTTAATCCCAATTATTTTAAATTTGCTAAGTGATACATGAAAGTCTATTTACACAATATCAACTACACTACCTTTATCAACATTACTAAGTAACTCAATCAACTTAGCCAAGTTTTCCTTTATCAAATCGATCCTGAGTTTAATTCACCAGTCCATACATTTTAATAGCCAATCAATTTTGTCCCAAAGTATTGTCTCCAGTGATGAACTATTAAATGTTTCTCCCCAGACTTCCTTATTTTGTCTTCCTGAGAATCTATTTTAGTGCCTAACTCTAAATGGTGAATGTTGCCAAGCTATTGCTCAATGAGGTGCAATGTCTGAACCTGATGTGCAGTTAAGTATCATAGACTTTTTTTATTTCCCTACCAGAAGTGGGAACTGAATATCATTTCACATTTTTTTGCAGTGCCGTGATTTCAGTTTCATGAGCAGTTTGTTTAAGTGGCTGGGGAAAGGCACCCTCAAGCTTGTGAATTAGTAAGTAATATGAATTTGGAGTAGAACAGGCCATTCAGCCTCTTCAGTATATTCTGCCTATCATCAAGTAGATCATGCCTGATCCAATTGCAACTTCAACTCCACATTATTGCCTACCTCAAAAATCTTTCATCCCCTTGCTAATCAAGAATCAATCCAACTCTGTTTTTCAAAATATTCAAGAACACTGCTTCCACCATTCAGAAAGAGACTTTCATAAAACGTATCACCATCTGTGGGGGGAGAAAAACTCTGTCTGAAATGGGTTGCCTTTTAGTTTTCAACTCTCCCAAAAGAGGAAGCCTAATTTCAACTGCATCCTGTTAAAACTGGAGAATTTTGCATATTTTAATCAAGTTACCTCTCACTTTTCTAAACCCCACAAGCCTAATCTATCCAACCTTTCCTCATAAAATAATCTGCCCTTTAAAGGTATTATTCTACTAAATCTTCTCTGAACTCTTTTCACCACATTTACATCCTACCTTGAGAACCGTACTGTATGAAATGCTGTGGGTGTGGTCTCATCAATGGCTGTGTAACTGAGGTATAACTTCCTACTTCTTTATTTCATTCCCCACAGAATAAATATCCCCACACAATATTTTTATTAGCTTTGCTAAATAAGTATGCAAGCTGGAGCTGATGCAATTATCCCAGAACTTTGAATTAATTAACTTTGTTCTTGTTCCTAATCACTCTCCAATGACCCTACAGAGAAGTTCATAGCCGTGAATATTGGATGAAACAGGATTCAGTACTATGTGATTCCATGTTGTAAGTGATTTATTGAAAGGTATTCAGGAGTGAGTGTGAGTAGTTTCTCTGTCTCTCAGTATTATTCCTACATTATAACAGTGACTAAGTTTCAAAAGCTTTTAGATGGATGTAAGGTACTTTGGAACACCCTGAGGTTGTGAAATGTGATCTATAAATGCCCCTTGTTTTTCTCACTTCAGTTTTTCCAAAATGTTGTGTCCCTTTAACTCACAGACTAATGTTACTAGGTCCCCAACCCCATTACAAATGATGAGTCTGAAAGCTCCTTTCTGATTAG
The DNA here is from genome assembly GCF_004010195.1 of Chiloscyllium plagiosum. Classification (NCBI taxonomy): domain Eukaryota; kingdom Metazoa; phylum Chordata; class Chondrichthyes; order Orectolobiformes; family Hemiscylliidae; genus Chiloscyllium; species Chiloscyllium plagiosum. The sequence goes on from NW_025212040.1 coordinate 17,346, forward strand.
TCTGGGGTCTTCACTTTATCAATATGATATTGTCCTTGGAGGAACACTGCCTGACAGATAATGTCTGCAGCTCTGGTGCCATTTGTAATCAACTCATGTTTGTTGAATTCCCCTCTATTCCTTGTATCCTTGAAGAAGGAGTGTTTCAAAGGGGATGTCATTAAGGGGAAATGCTCCAGAAATTCTGCCCACAAACATTAATTTGTGAGACCATGATTCATCCACCTTCATCTCCTTTGCAGAACATAAATTATAAAACTACTTGACAAAATTCATAGTCAAGTTTTTAAAATGGAAAAAAAATAGCTTTTAGGGCAGGGTATTGGAGAGTAATCAAACAACTTTTCCTCAGCCAGAAGTAGGCAAAAACCTTGGCAAAAGAATGGTAGAAATAACTTGAAACAGTTACTCATTTCAAGTTAATAGAGAATTGACATAATGGCAAGATCACTGAAGCTCTCTTAATGGGTTTATTTCATTTGTGTTTATTTACGTTCTTGTTCTTTCAGGTTAATAACACCACCAAGCAATGTCTCATTATGAATTTGTTGCTTTAAAAACATTTTTAATATTTACTAAATAGAATGATAAAAGGTGCTACATCAAATTTATTATTTTGAAGCTTTCTAAACTTTATATCTCAGTACTAGTAACAGGTATAAAGTTTAGAAAGCTGCAAAATAATTATTTAGGTGCTAGTAACAGTGGGCGTCAGTGAGCTCAGTTGGCTAGACGGTTGATTTGCAATGCAGAATGACGCCAACAATGCAGGTTCAATTCCTGTTCTAACTGAGGTTGCCATGAAGGTCACTTCTTCTCAAATGTTCATTGAGGTGGGTGACCACCAGTCAGCTCTCACTAATGAGAGCAGTCTTATGGTCCTTGGGATTATGGTGACTCTACCTTATATTTACAACTAACAGTTGATGATAGAGTCTTTAATTTGGAAAACATTTTCAACCAGAATGATGTTTCCCGGAGATGATGCCTTCCTCACACTTATGGAGTGCTTTTGATTGTGATGACTAGCCTTCCAGTGTGTCCTACCTTCACAACTGTCATGCCAAAGTGGGATTCTGATGAATGAAGTTTGCAAGTTGAAGCTCCTCCTACTAACATTGACCCATTTCAGTGACTTCAATAAATGAGTGAGTCCCAATAAAGAGTTGGTTGAAGCTTTAACAGATGTTAATTAGTTTGCAGTACAATGTGAAAACTCACATTCCTTAATCAATGTCTGGAAGACCTCGAAAGTGAGAACAGCACTTTGCTACCAGATTTACATGCTTTGTCACCGTACAAGAAGATTCTGGCAGTTTGTTGCATTCCCATGCCTCTCCATTTATTAACACTCAACATTTGAATCTAACAAATAGAAAAATAAATGGGAACGAAAGGACAGATATAATTAAAATAAGATTCTATCAGAGTTATAGAGATGTACAGCACAGAAACAGACTCTCCGATCGAAGTTGTTCATGCTGACCAGATATCCTAAATTAATGTAGTCTTATTTGTCAGCACCTGGCCCATATCCCTCTTAAACCCTTTCTATTCATTTACCCATCTAGATGCCTTTTAAATGTTTTACTTGTACCAGCCTCCACCACTTTCTCTGGCAGCTCATTCCATACACACATGACCCTTTGCGTAAAAAACATGCTCAATAGGTCCCCTTTTATATCTTTCTCCTCTCACCTTAAATCTATGCCCTTTGGTTCTGGACACACCCACTCCAGGAAAAGATCTTGTCTATTTACCCTATCCATATCCCTCATGACTTTGTATACCTCTAAAAGGTCACCCATCAACCTCCGATGCTCCAGGGAAAACAGCTGCAGCCTATTCAGCCTCTCCCTATAGCTCAAACCCTCCAAACCTGACAACTCACTTGTAAATCTTTTCTGAACCCTTTTAAATTTCACAACATCCTTCCTATAGGAGGGAGACCAGCATTGCACACAATATTTCCAAAAGTGACCTAAGCAATGTCCTGTACAGCCATAATATGACCTCCCAACTCCTATACTCAATGTACTAACCAATAAAGGAAAGCATACTAACCACCTTCTTCCCTACTCTATCTACCTGAGATTACACTTTCAAGGAACTATGAACCTGCACTCCAAGTTCTTTGATCAGCAACATTCCACAAGACCTTACCATTAAGTGTATAAGTCCTGTCCTGATTTGCCTTTCCAAAATACAGCACCTCACATTTATCTAAATTAAACTCCATTTGCCACTTCTCGGCCCATTGGCCCACCTGATCAAGATCATGTTTTATTCTGAGGTAACCTTCTTCGTTGTCCACTACATGTCTAATTTTGGTGTTTATTACTGCCCCTCCTAGAATGCAGGGCTACAGGAATCAATAAATGTTTGTATCTTATGTTCCCCACTTATTACACCTTGTGACAGGATAACAGGACTAACTGCAGAGACACCACTGTTAATGGCACATCCTGATCAGCTGATTGAAGTATACACTGTGTGATGTAATTGTAACTTATTTTCCCTTTTTGGGAGGAAAGAAACTGGCATCAGTAGCCTTATTGTGTTTCCAGGTGCCTCCCAGGGTTAGTATGAAACAAATCATAGCATGGAGTCACATAAATATCAGAAATGTCCTGAAACCCTTGGTCATAAAGATAGGTTTTAAAGGTGGAAAGTAGGGTAGAGATGAAGAGAATTAGAAAGGGAATTGGAGAGGTCAGTATTCTAATGTCTAGAGGCACGGCTGCTGATAGTAGAGAGTATAAAATGGGTCTCACGCAAGATAAGTTCATTGGAGGTGAATTAGAAAAAGGAACTAGAGAGAGAGAGAGATACCGTTTAGGACTGTGGCATGGGAAGGCTTAGAGGAAGGGCCTGTGCCCGAAACGTCGAATCTCCTGTTCCCTGGATGCTGCCTGACCTGCTGTGCTGTTCCAGCAATAAAGTTTCAACTTAGAGGAAGCCTGGTTCATCTGGCTAGAGAGTGGGAGGAAACTGCCAGAGGCAGCTAATCAAATGTCTTAATCATGGTGTCAAAGGAATCGATGAACTTCTAACACTTGTTGAGGTGAGGGTGGAGGAGGCAAAGAAGACAAGTTCAAAAAGATGTGACAAAGTTACCCCTTAGGTCCTGTTTAAATCTTTCCCCTCTCACCTTAAACCTATGCCCTCTAGCTTTGGATTCCCCCACCCCAGGGAAAAACCTTGGCTATTAACCCTATCCATGTCACTTGTGATTTTATAAACCTCTATAAGGTTATCCCTTAACCTCCGACACTCCAGGGAAAATAACCCCAGTTGTTTCAGCCTCTCCCTTTAGCTCAAGCCCATCAACCCTGGCAACAAACTTGGAAATCTTTTCTGAACCATTTCAAGTTTCTCGACATCCTGTAGCCAGGAGACCAGGATTTCATGCAGTACCCCAAAAGTTGCCTAACTAATGTCCTGCACAGCCATAACATGACCTCCCAACGCCTATACTCAATGCACTGACCAATAAAGAAAAGTATATTAAATGCCTTCTTCAATATCCTGTTTACATGCAACTCCACTTTTAAGAAACCTTGAACCTGCACTCCAAGGTCTCTTTGTTCAGCAACACTCCCCACAACCTTAACATGAAGTAATCAGTCCTACCCTGATTTGCCTTTCCAAAGTGCAGCACCTCACATTTATCTAAATTAAACTCCATCTGCCACTTCTCGATCCATTGCCCATCTGATCAAGATCCCATTGTACTCTGAGGTAATCTTCTTCACTGTCCTCTACACAATCAATTTTGGTGTCATCTGCAAACTTACTAAATATACCTCCTATGTTCACATCCAAATAATTTACATAAATGACAAAAAGCTGTGAACCCAGCACTGATCCTTGTGGCATACTGCTGGTCACAGGACTCCAGTTTGAAAAGCAACCTTCCACCACCACCCGCTGTCTCCTACCTTTGAGCCGGTTCTATATGCAAATTGATAGTTCTCCCTGTATTCCATGTGATCTAACCTTGTTAACCAGTCTCCCATTAGGAACCTTGTCGAATGCCTTACTGAAGTCCATATAGATTATGTCTACCGTGCTGCCTTAATCAATCCTCTTTGTTACTTTTTCAAAAATTTCAATCGTAATTTCCCAAGCACAAAGCCATGTTGACTATCTCTAATCAGTCCTTTCCAAATACATGCAAAACCTGTCCCTCAGGATCTCATCCATGAACTTGCCCACCACTGATGTCAGACACACTGATCTATAGTTCCCTGGATTTTCCTTATTGCCTTTCTTAAATAGTGGCACCACATTAACCAACCTCCTGTCTTCTGGCACCTCACATGTGGCTATCGATGATACAAATACCTCAGCAAAGGGCCCAGCAATCACTTCCCTAGCTTCCCACAAAGGTGTAGGGTACACCTGATCTGATCCTAGGGATTTATCCACTTTTATGCATTTTAAGACATCCAGCATCTAATGCTCTGTAATACGGACATGTTTCAAGATGTTGCTATTTATTTCCCCAGATTCTCTCACTTCCACATCCTTCTCCACAGTAAACACTGATGCAAAATACTTGTTTAGTATCTCCCCCATCCTCTGCAATTCCAAGCACACATAGCCTTGCTGATCTTTAAAGGACTCTATTCTCTCCCTAGCTACTCTTTTGTCCTTAATGTACTTACAGGATCACTTTAGATTCTCCTTAACCCTGTTTGTCAAAGCTATCTCTTGTCCCCTTTTAGCCCTCTTGACTTCCCTCTTAAGTATACTTCTATTGCCTTTATACTGTTGTGGGGATTCACTCAATCTCTGTTGTTTATACCTGACATATGTTTCCTTCTTTTTCTTGACTAAATCCTCAATTTCTCTCGTCATCCAGCATTCCCTACACTTACCACTCTTTGACTTCACCCAGCAAGAATATACTATTTCTGGACTGTCATAAATTCATTTTTGATGACTTGATATTTTCCAGCTATCCTTCTACCTGCAAATATCCACCCGCCTCTCCCAATCAACTTTTGAAAGTTCTTGTCTAATGCCATCAAAATTGGCCTTCCTGCCTTTTTGAACTTTAACTTTTAGATCTGGTCTATCCTTTTCCATCAATATTTTAAAACTAATAGAATTATGATAACTGGCCCCAAAGCACTCTCCCACTGACACCACAGTCATCTGCCCTGCCTTATTTCCTAAGAGTAGGTCAAGTTTTGCTCCTTCTCTAGTAGGTACATCCACATACTGAATCAGAAAATGTTCTTGTACACACTTAACAAATTCCCCTCTATTCAAGCCCTTAACATAATGGCAGTCTATGTTTGGAAAGGTAAAATCCCTTACCATTATCACCCTATACTTCTTAGAGATAACTGAGATCTCCTTACAAATTTGTTGCTCAATGTCCCGCTGACTGTTGGGGGTGGAGTTTATATATAATCCCAATGAGGTGATCATCCCTTTCTTATTTCTCAGTTCCACCCAAATAACTTTCCTGGACATATTCGCACGAATACCTTCCCTAAATGCAGCATAATGTTATCCCTAATCAAAAATGCCACTCCCCCTCCTCTCTTGCACCTCACCCCCAACCTATCCTTCTTATCACATCTATACCCTGGAACATTAAGCTGCCAGTCCTGTCCATCCTTGAGCCATGTCTCTCTGATCATCATGATATCTCAGTCCCATGTTGTCAGCCATGTCCTGAGTTCATCTGACTTATCTGTAAATAAGTACAATTTAATTTATCAGTCCTACCTCATTCTCTGCTTTTGTTCCTGCTTGCTTGGACTGTTGACTCACTCATTTTCCCAACTGCACCAGTTGTTAAACTAGCTATTTGCTTTGTATCCCTCAGGTTTAAGGTCATAGAGATCATTGTTATACGAGTGGAATGGTCAGGTAGAAAGAGAACTTTTAATAGGGATAAGAAAAAAGAAACAGCTGCTTTTCATGACCATCAGACATCTCAAAGTGCTTTGCAGCCAATTAAGTAGTTTTGAAATCTAGTCATTGGGGATGAGGGCATTGAAGGTAAAGTGAGAGTATGGTGGAGATGATTGGTAGTTACAGAAATGTTGTGATACATGATAGCCAAAGGCTAATCCAGTGCAAGCCATGCAGGACTGTTTGGCACTTGGCTAATGGAGAACAAATAGAACTGGATTAAAAAAAAGGAAGAGCGTTTAAACACCTTGACTTCATTTACAAATCGCTCCTCAATCTTGCCTCACTGTACCTTTCACATCTTAACTGGTCTTTCGATTCCTCCTGTGTCCTTTGCTTCTGGTGTCTTCTACTGTATAATTCCCCACTCTCAATGGCAAACCCTTCAGCTGTCTTACCATTATTTTGCTACTGTCATTGCAACTCCTTTAGATAAGTTGATATGTCCTACAGCTCTGCACTCGTAAAACCAAAGTCATCCTCTTTGTTTTTGCCCTGCATTTATATGCCTCTGATCTTGTCTCTATCAGCCACCTCAGCTGTTTAAGCTAATTCCGGACATGTAGACCATTGTTAATATTTGTTCAAACCTGGATGAACTCGTCAGGTCAGACCACTTGTGTGGAGAGAAACAGAGTTCGCATTCAGGTTGATGATATTTCAGATGCTGCATGATGTGTTGAGTTTCTCCAGCACAGTTTTATTCTTATTTCAGCATTCTTTACCACCACTATGCTTTTATCATCAACATTCTGGAGGTTATCATTCACTAGAAATATAATGGAACCAGTATTTAACTACAGTAGCAACAAAACAAGACCAAAGGCTGGAATTCTGCAGTGAGAAACTCACATCGTATCATTATCTCTAGCTTCATACAATGCAAATGCATTCAAAAACTGATGATATATATATTTTTTTCTCAGTCTTGCATGCCATTATATTTTCACTGAGCTCCACTGACTCTGAGTAACAGAAAGGAAAATAGGCCTGCGCAATTTTGATATACAGCAATCACAGTAAAATGAATTATATTATAATATACCATGATCAAATTAAGCCTGTACTTTACCAGACTGATACTTGCAAGGACAATCTAGGCATGTACCTCATAGACTCTTGCTCAGTTTACATTGTTGTAGAACCTTTTCTGCTCTTCAACTTTTTCTTCATGTGAGCTTAGAATACAAGTTGTAGTTTGCATTTTTTTCCTTCTTCATGGGTCAACACTAAAAAGAACAACATATATTTCCAATCTCTAGTTAACTTTGTGATTATGAGGCACTTCCTTGAACTGAGATTTCAAGTTGCTGAGTTCCAGTTTTTTTTTAACTCTTTGAAAATGAAGGAGCAACAATATATGATCAAGGCTTTAAGATAGGATAGTGTATAACATGGAGGGGAACTTCAAGATTATAGAATTCTGATGTGCCTGCAGAATCTGATCTTTTGGTGGTAGAAATCATAAATTCGGGAGATGTTGTTGTATGAAATTTAGTTGGTAGAAGTATAGATATTTGACTGACAGAACATAATGCTGGCATGTATCATGTTCTGACTACTGTTGCTGTTCTGCTCTAGAATCGTCAGGATGTATTTGGCCTTTCAAAATTACATTTTCTTCATAGACAAAAGAGTTAATGATTCCTTGTCAAAAATGCGTCTGCCCATCCTCCTGACCCCATGCTTAATGAACCCCACCTAAACATTCAATCATTATG
>NW_025212041.1:0-25000 GCF_004010195.1 Chiloscyllium plagiosum
CAGGTGTACCTGAGAACTCTGTGGGAAGCTAGAGAAATGATTGCTGGGCCTCTTGCTGAGATATTTGTATCATTGATAGTCACAGGTGAGGTGCTGGAAGACTAGAGGTTGTCAAACGTGGTGCCACTGTTTAAGAAGAGAGATAAGAACAAGCCAGGGAACAATAGACCGGTGAGCCTGACCTTGGGCAAGTTGTTGGAGGGAATCCTGAGGGACAGGATGTACATGTATTTGGAAAGGCAAGGACTCATTAGGGATAGCCAACATGGTTTTGTGCGTGGGAAATCATATCTCACAAACTTGATTGAGTTTTTTGAAGAAGTAACAAAGAGGATTGATGAGGGCAGAGCAGTAAATGTGATCTATATGGACTTCAGTAAGGTGTTCGACAAGGTTCCCCATGGGAGACTGATTAGCAAGGTTAGATCTCTGGGATTAGATTAGATTAGATTAGATTACAGTGTGGAAACAGGCCCTTCGGCCCAACAAGTCCACACCGACCCGCCGAAGCGAAACCCACCCATACCCCTACATTTACCCCTTACCTAACACTACGGGCAATTTAGTATGGCCAATTCACCTGACCCTGCACATCTTTGGACTGTGGGAGGAAACCGGAGCACCCGGAGGAAACCCACGGGGAGAACGTGCAAACTCCACACAGTCAGTCGCCTGAGGTGGGAATTGAACCCGGGTTCTGGCGCTGTGAGGCAGCAGTGCTAACCACTGTGCTACCGTGCCGCCCATATAGGGAATATAGGGAGAACTAGCCATTTGGATACAGAACTGGCTCAAAGGTAGAAGACAGAGGATGGTGGTGGAGGCCTGTGACCAGTGGAGTGCCACAAGAATCGGTGCTGGGTCCAATACTTTTTGTCATTTCCATAAATGATTTGGATGCGAGCATAAGAGGTACAGTTAGTAAGTTTGCAGATGACACCAAAATTGGAGGTGTAGTGGACAGCGAAGAGGGTTACCTCAGATTACAACAGGGTTTTGACCAGATGGGCCAATGGGCTGAGAAGTGGCAGATAGAGTTTAATTACGATAAATGCGGGGTGTTGCATTTTGTGAAAGCAAATCTTAGCAGGACTTATGCACTTAATAGTAAGGTCCTAGGGAGTGTTGCTGAACAAAGAGACCTTGGAGTGCAAGTTCATAGCTCCTTGAAAGTGGAGTCACGGGTAAATAGGATAGTGAAGAAGGCGTTTGGTATGCTTTCCTTTATTGGTCAGAGTATTGAGTACAGGAGTTGGGAGGTCAATTTGCAGCTGTGCAGGACATTAGTTAGGCCACTTTTGGAATATTGCGTGCAATTCTGGTCTCCTTCCTATCGGAATGATGTTGTGAAACTTGAAAGGGTTCAGAAAAGATTTACAAGGATGTTGTCAGAGTTGGAGGATTTGAGCTATAGGGAGAGGCTGAACAGGCTGTGGCTGTTTTCTCTGGAGTGTCGGAGGTTTACAAAATTATGAGGGGCATGGATAGGATAAATAGGCAAAGTCTTTTCACTGGGGTCGGGGAGTCCAGAACTAGAGGGCATAGGTTTAGGGTGAGAGGGGAAAGATATAATAGAGACTTAAGGGGCAATGTTTTCATGCAGAGGGTGGTACGTGTATGGAATGAGCTGCCAGAAGAAGTGGTGGAGGCTGTTACAATTGCAACATTTGGATGGGTATATGAATGGGAAGGGTTTGTACGGATTTGGGCTGGGTGCTGGCAGGTGGGACTAGATTGGGTTGGAATATCTGGTTGGCATGGACGGGTTGGACCAAAGGGTCTGTTTCCATGCTGTACATCTCTATGACTCTGTGACTCCAAGTGAGTAGGAGGAGGTAGTCTATCAACTTTTAATGCAGAGACCAAGGCTAATGTTCTGCAGAAATGAATTCAAGTTCCACTATGACAGCTAATGGAATTTAAATCCAGATAATACATCTGAAATTACTAAAAACTACTAGTCTAGTTGTTATCATGACACCAGTGTCATAAAACCTATCTGGCTCATTAAGCCCAGCAGAAAGGTTTGTGAAATAGGACTTTGCAGCATCAACATATTTGGGATTGCCATTGTTGCTTCCAATGTCTAATGGTCAATTTTCGACTTTGTAGTGGTTTCATACAACTGAGTGACAGTTGTTTAATTTAATAGTCAACCGCATCACAGTGAATCTGGAGTCTCATATGGCCCATACCAGCCAAAGATGACAGTGCAGAGCTTAGATCTGATCCATTAGTTATGGGATTGCTTAACCCCATCAGTCATACAGTACTTCTGTTATTTGGCATGTAAATATTACTGTGTTTTAGACTCACCAAATTGATATCCCATTATTAGCTATGTCTCTTATGTTTCTGCTCCAGATGGCCCACATTGCCTCATGGATATCCAATCTTAAGTTGCTAGATCTTGAACAAAATTTATCACATTTAATACGCAATGTGAAGACGGGTCTCTTGGTCTCTTGATGATTCACAGATGCATCTGCAACAGGGAAATTGGTGAGGCTGAGGTCAAGTAGGTATTTCCTCCAGTTGGTTTCCTCACTGCCTGCTGCACCCCTACTCACATCTAGTCATGAATGGTGGTGGACAATTAAACAACTAACAGGACTTGAAGGCTTCAAAAATATATATATTCTTAATGCTGGGGGAGCCCAGCACATCAGTGCAAAAGATTAGGAGGAGTGACTATTAGCTTTGGCAAAGATGTTCATTTTTAAATGTTTGATTTTATTTTAATGATCACAAGAAAGGAGACAGAGACAGAGAAGTTTAAGATGGGATTTCCAGAGGTTAGGGCCAACATAGTTGAAGACACAATCACCAATGATGGTGTAAAGGGAATGGGGAGGAACAGAAGATGCCAACATAGAAAGAACAAACAGTTATTGTAGGTTTCCATACTTGCTGAATACAGCTCAAGCTCCTTTGGTTACATTTTGACTTTGAAAATCTATTACCATTATTGATCAAATACTGGAAAGGATGAAGTTAATCATATTATTTCATTACAAAAGTTGAGCTTTTCTATTTTTAATTTTTAAAAAGCTTTTCTAAATTAATATTCTGTGAAATTAGTAAGAATCTGGAATCCAGGTGTGTCATATACTGTAACGATCAAACCCAAATTTCACACAAATCTCATTCAGAAACAAGATTTGGTTATTTTTACTGAGGTAAGTGACAACACCAACAAAAGTATGCTAGTTTGCCTGAATCAAAAGATCTGTAAATTAATTTGAAGTTACTTGTAATTCATAATCCCATTACTTGCCTGCTTGGATTGTTATTCTGGATCAAAGTAGCTTACCTCCCAGTATGGTTTCTTTCCTCTTTTGGTTCCTATCCCATCATATATCAACCTGCTTATCCCCAGTCTCATCCATTCATATTTCCTGATATCCCTCCCAGATTCACTGACCCATGTCTCTGTCTCTTCCAATGCTAATCCTTTACTGAAATCCTCATCACTTCCTATCACAGACTTCTTTTAGATGTGTCCAAGACCTTGCTATGTTCCAGTTTATGTCTTTTTAAGCAACCAACCAAGTTGTTCATCAATTTCTCCTTCGACTGAGCTCATGCTTCATTTATTTGGTAGTGAATTTCTATAACCATATCTGAATCATACAGCTGCGCATTTCCCTCAGCAAGTATCCATTTACCATATATCAGATTTCCTGCAAAAATATCTACTTTTTCCTTCAATGTATGATTTTAACCTGGATGATCACATTTACATCTGTTTGATGAACAGCAACCTTTTCCATATTTTTATGGCTACGTTCTTAGCAATGTCTATCTCGGTCTAATTGCCATGGAGCAGGTGTGTCACTTATCTCCATCACAAACAACCTCTCCCATCAGGCAGAAGATATAGAAGCTTGAACACCTGTACCCACAGGTTCAAGATCTTTGCTGACTAGATTGGATTGGGATGTCTGGTGGGCATGAACAGGCTGGACCGGAGGGTCTGTTTCCATGCTGTACATCTCTATGATTCTATGTTACTGGACTTGCTGAATGGACGTCTCTAATTTCAAATGTAATGTAATCCTGTGCAGCCTAACCTTGTACCCTCCGTCTGTCTAAGCACCCGATTAATCTGTATGTCCTTGTTTGCTATGATCTGCCTGTACTGCTCAAAACACTGTGCTTAGGTACATGTGACAACAATATATCAGACTGTCTTCCTACATCACTGAACTTCTCCATGAGCTCCAACTATGTTTACTGCCCCTTCCACTGTCACCCAAGCCCTTTTCCTTGATAACATTTCTTTTCCCTCCTTTTGAATTAGCATGTACGACAAGTGACTGAAATATATTTTCTCTGCTCTCCTTTTCTAGTTAATTCTGCTTTCTTACTTGTTGAGAATGTCCAGCATTTTTTTTAAATTTTCATTTCAGAGCATTGAAGGAACTGAGTCTTAGAGGTAAAACAACTCTTAAGGTCCCTGAACTCTGAAACACTCACTTTACAAACTTTAGAAGATTTGCTGTCTGGGTGAGGTTGGAGGTCTGTGGCTGAGTTTCGGCAAGCGGGAAGTTAGAACGGAAAATGTTGTCATTGCTTTCATTTAGGATAGCCTTTTCTGATCTGCAGTTTAAGAAATCACGTAATTCTCTCGGTAGATGGCGATATCATTTCAAAGTGGGAGCCTATTTTAACATCTGTCAGGTTTCTCTGGCAAGGGAGTAATTCACGAGGCAGCAGCCAAATCCAAAATTGACGTAAAACCCGTTACCCACATTGACAGGCAGTAGTCAGTGTCTTGAAGAGAGAAACTTGTAAATTCCGGAAACATATCGAACCGCGAATGCTGACTGAATTCACCGGGTAACAAAAAGCAGATTGCATGTTCAACTTGAGTTGGTTGTTGGGTCTTGGAGTATTTTGGAATTTGGGCCGGTTTGGGAAAACCAAGCCAGAGAGTTGGAAGCAGCGCGCTTGGTCTGGTTATTTTCCTGTACTTCTGTGTATGACCCAGCCCAGTGAGGGCTGGTACCGTCAGACCCAACTCAGCACCTTCGCTGGAGGGAAGGTCCCTGGTGTGTGTCTCTGAGGCTGATGCCGGGAGAGGAAACCCAATTCAAACAAAAAAAAAAGTTGTTGTGAATTCCACCCCACCTCCCCAATCATGGAAGGAGAAATGAGCAAAGTGGGAGTGTCTACCTAAGTGTTCCGAATGAGAGACTTGAGTGGTGGAATTTGAGCAGTTGTCAGAAGTCAGTGTGAGGAACCGGCTCGCTGGGTTCCTCTCTCTCTCTCTCTCTCTTCGCGTGTAGCCGCGGGCAGATAGACATGTGTTTGCGCTGCTGAAGAGGAACCATCCCGGCTAGGAAGTTGCTGTATGCTAGTATGGGCTCTGTGTGCGATTCTCTGCCTTCACTGTAGAACTGTGTGAATTTGATTGCGGAAGGTCGGCGCCTGGAGACTGACGACTGACCTGTCGCCTGTTGAGTTGAGTTCACCCCGTGAGATGGAAGTGCAGGTGTTGTGCAGCTTCTTCTACTGGCTTCTGTTACCCCTCTCTCTCCTGGCGGGTGAGTGCCCAGGCTCCTTTGGGGGGAATGTTATGGCTATTTATTTTTACAGGACATGATATGTGTGGAGATCTTCTTCCAGTGCTATCACCAAGTGGCCTCTCTCAGGAATGCAAATAGTTTGTAAAATGAACGATTATTTGGGTTTTTTCTTGCTGTCTTATCACCGCGCAGGCACCACAACAACTCATCAACGATGTCCTCATTATCTTTTAAAATGAATCTAGAAACTCATATGTAATGAAACCTTTGCGAGTTGTTTTAGTGCCTGGAAGTATAGAATTCGTTTAAAGTGTGTGTCTCTAGGTTAAACACCTTGGCCTCAGATAATGGTTCAACTTCTCTAACTGCCAGAGCAAAAACTCACTTCTTTCAGATACATGTCATTAAAGTGACTAGACTTCAACTTTAGAAATTAGGTTTACATCTAACTGATCAGGCAAGTTCAGTTATTTCAGTTGCCATTTGTGATTTTATTTTCTACTGATGACATCCAGATCTGCTGTTTCACTATATCAGATACCACACCAATGTCTCTGGTAACCTCTGGAACTTAAAAATGTGTTGCTGGGAAAGCGCAGCAGGTCAGGCAGCATCAAAGGAACAGGAGAAGCGACGTTTCAGGCATAAGCCCTTCTTCAAATATGAGGAGGGTGTGCCAAGCAGGCTAAGATAAACGTAGGGAGGAGGGACTTGAGGGAGGGGCGTTGGGAATGTGATAGGTGGAAGGAGGTTAAGGTGAGGGTGATAGGCCAGAGAGGGGGTGGGGGCGGAGAGGTCGGGAAGAAGATTGCAGGTCAAGAAGGGGGTGCTGAGTCCAAGGGTTGGGACTGAGAAAAGGGGGGATGAGGAAGCTGGAGAAATCTGCATTTATCCCTTGTGGTTGGAGGGTTCCTAGGCGGAAGGGATGAATGCAGATTTCTCCAGCTTTCTCCGGCCTATGACCCTCACCTTAACCTCCTTCCACCTATCACATTCCCAACGCCCCTCCCCCAAGTCCCTCCTCCCTACCTTTTATCTTAGCCTGCTTGGCACACCCTCCTCATTCCTGAAGAAGGGCTTATGCCCGAAACTTCGATTCTCCTGTTCCTTTGATGCTGCCTGACCTGCTGCGCTTTTCCATCAACACATTTTTAAGCTCTGATCTCCAGCATCTGCAGTCCTCACTTTCTCCTTGTTGATTTTAACCTCTGGAACTGTCTCGCCCGAAGCTCTGGAATTTCCCGTCTGTTTACCTTGCTTTTCTTCTCTTAAGACATGACTTAAAAACTTACCTCTTTGATCAAGATTTTGATTATTCATCTAGGTGTCTCAAAATTGTATTTTCTTTATAACGTTCCTGTAAAGGATCTTTGCGAGGTTTATCACGTTAAGGATACTGTCTAAATATATGTTGTTGAAGTAAAGTAGGAGGAAGGCCCGTATACAGTACAAACAGGAGCAGGGACGTTCAATATTGAGCTATTTCTAAAATGCAAAAGTGTGTATAAATCTGTTCGAAATTGTTGATGTGAAACAATATTATGCAAAAATAATTGGTTGGACAGGCATTGTTAATATGCACATATCATTGACGTGTATCTCAGTTCCACTGTTTGTAAACTTTACAAACCTGAAATTAATGACCAAGCAGCCTGCTTGATCAGCACTGCATTGTCCACTACCTGAAATCTCGCCCCCTATGACCGCACAGTAACTACTATGAAATGCACTACATTAATCTGTCAAGGCTACTTCAACACTGCCATCTACTTCAATGTGTCTACTCACTAAGAAAGCAAAGGTGGAAGACCAAGGTCCTTCTCCAACTCACATACAATCCTGAGTTGAGACTATATTGCCGTTCTTTCATATATGTCGAGTCAAATACCCTGGAACTCCTGAACAGCAGTGTAGATATCCCTACATTACGTGGACTGCAGTAATCAAAGAGGCAGCTCACCACCACTACCTTTAAAGATGTTTAGATTTAAAGTCAAATGCTGGCCTTTCCAGCAATGCTCACTTTTCATGAATGATTGATTGCTTTCTGAAAAATAACTATATATTGTACATAATAATAGCAATTTATTTGCTGTTGCTTGATAATCCTTCATTTTCTGGCTAGCTTTATTATTGACATGGTTTGGCAATTATAATTGAATTGGAAAATATCCCAAATGCTCTTCCACTGACTATTACAGACCCACTGTTGTCTCTCTTTGGACTTTCTAGGCCAAAGGCACTTACTGGCTCTATAGTTGTTGCAGCTGGAATTGTGTGTTGGGACTCTGCAGAAAACCTGATGCAGCAGATACTGAGAGAATTGCCCAGGACGTTGAAAATTCTGATTGATAATTAGCCTGCATCTGAAACCCTCCAAAAAAGACACTTCACATTGGAGATTTCACAGATTACAACTCACTTAAGAATTGAAAATTGGTTGACAGACTAGATACAGAGGGGCAGAATAAATTAGTCACTTTCAGGGTGGCAGGCTATGACTTGTACTGTAGTATAGGCATCAGTGCTTGGCCATTAGCTGTTTATGATACGTATAATGACTTAGACGAGGGATCTAAAACGTAATTGAGATTAAATTAGATTCCCTACAGTGTGGAAACAGGCCCTTCGGCCCAACCAGTCCACACCGACCCTCCGAAGAGTAACCCACCCAGACCCATTCCCCTCTAACTAACACTATGGGCAATTTAGCATGGCCAATTCACCTGGCCTGCACATCTTTGGACTGTGGGAGGAAACAGAGCACCCAGAGGAAACCCATGCAGACATGGGGAGAATGTGCAAACTTCATACAGACAGTCGTCCGAGGCTGAAGTCGAACCTGGGACCCTGGTGCTGTGAGGCAGCAGTGCTAACCACTGAGCCACCGCTAATATTTTCAAGTTTGCAGACATAACAAAACTGGATGGGATTGTGAGTTATGAGGAGAATGCATGGGGTTTTCAGAGTAATCTCCATAAGTTGTGTGTGTCAGTATGGCAAACATATGGCACGTGCAGTATAATATGGACAAATGTGAAGTTACACATTTTGGTGGGAAAAGCAGAAAGGCAGAGTATTAAATAAGACATATTGGGAAATGCAGATTTACAAAGAGATATGGGGGGAGGAGTCCTTGTAAACCAATCGATGCAAGTAAACAGGCAGATGCAGCACTTCGAAAGGGAAATGCTATACTCGCCTTCATAGCAAAAGGATAGAGTTCAGAAGTAGGAATGCCTCACTGCAGTTATACAGGGCCTTGGTGAGGCTGCATCTGAAGTATCGTGTGCAATTTTAGTCTGCCGACTTAAGATAGACATGCAGTGAAGTTTCACGAGACTGACACTGGGCCTGGCAGGACTGTCATATGAGAAGAGATTGGTTCAATGGGGCCTG
The DNA here is from genome assembly GCF_004010195.1 of Chiloscyllium plagiosum. NCBI lineage: Eukaryota > Metazoa > Chordata > Chondrichthyes > Orectolobiformes > Hemiscylliidae > Chiloscyllium > Chiloscyllium plagiosum. Next base: position 8,931 of record NW_025212041.1, read on the forward strand.
TATTAACTAGGCTTTAGAAGAATGAGAGAAGCTCTGATTGTAACGTTTGAACAGGTTTGGACTGATAAGATGCAGGAAGGATGTTTCCCCTGGTTGGGAAGTCTGGAACCGGGGTCACAGTCTCAGTATATAACGTATAGACCATTTAGAACTGAGGTGAGGAAATATTTCATCACTGAGAGTGGTCAACCTGTGAAACTCACTATCACAGAAGGCTGTGGGGGCCAGATCACTGTGTGTATTTAGGAAAGTAATTGATTTTTTTTTTAGATATTAAAGGTATACAGGGGTGCCTTGAGAGTGTGGATATTTGACACTGAGATAGAGGATCAGCTATGATCTTACTGAATGGCAGAGTGGGTTTGAAGGGCTGAATAGCCCACTTCTGATCATAGCTACTTTGTTTAAATTTAATAGTTACCCAGGAAAAGTGAGGTGTTTTAAAAACTTGCTCGACCTTCTGGGTAATCTTTAAACTAACCTCCTGACTGATCACTGACCTGAACCTCCCCCACCCTAAACACTCATCCTGCTACCAAACTCCTTCACATACATACCACCCTATCTCACCACCCTATGCTCACACTTCCTTCCATACTTAGCCTTTTCCTGTAGCTGTCCATGTGGCAGGCTGTGAAACTGAACATTTATACATAGTAGTAAGCGTGCTGTATTCTGTGAAAGGGGATGTGATTTTGAAAATGTTTCTCTCTTTTGCTGGTTATAATGTGTCCTGGACAGCACTCTGATATTTTGTAACAAGATTTCTGTCCAATAATTTCCAGCGTAAAGATATCTAAACATAAGTATGTATTTTGTTTTTGATCAGGATCAGAAATAGGTTTCCAAACATGACCGTAATCTCTAACTTATAGTCTCACATAGTAATAGCATACACAATCAGAGCATGAAACCTTGTTGAGCAGGTAATGTAGACAGATGAACATGCACATTGATACCAAGGGACCCTGAGCTTCTCCATCAAGGAGACAATATATCATTGCATTTTATCCTGTAATAATAGATCTACAGGCTTGAGTGAACAACAAAAGGCTTTGTTGGGACTGACTATTAGCAGAGGATGGTAACAAATGATTGGAACTCTGTAGACTCAGGCTTCCATGCCCCTGTGATCTGACATATCTGTGACATAGCTCCCTTTGCATGTACACATTGCTGTACATAGAGTAAAGACACAATTCCCTCTAGAGTTCCCCAAATCCCCCTCCCTGCCCCCAGATTATTTTACAATATTTCTTTATAATATTAACATTTAAATCTTTCCTCCCACTACACCACCTGTTTAAAGTCTCATCTGGCCAAAGTTTCAATCTCCAAAAGTATTCTCAGTCCCTTTTGGGAAGGGCGGGTTGGACATACTTCACATGGTGCTCCTTGAAAGGGAAACACATTTTTGCAGATTGGAGTTTAAGCTTCTGATAAATGAAAGGTGAAGGCCCTGGCACTTCTCTTCCAATCTCACAAGCTTGAGGCTGAGCTGGAGTGGATAACAGCATCTCTGGATCCAAAGTAGCAATTATGTAGTGGGAGAACTGCCACGCATAAACTTCAGATGGAGGCAGCTTCTCTATGTTGGTCAAATTTCCAGGGACACAAAAAATAAAGTTTCACTATCTTGATCAAGAGAAGACTTAGAAAACGTGCTTTTAGGGATTCCATTATCAGCAATAGGATTTCCAGCAAGTTTTTCAGTTAAATTTGAACTTTAGCTTGTGCAGAGTATGTCACCTCTCTGTTAGTCTTGATCTCATCTGAGAATTTGGCCTCGTGAATTGTTGAGGATTAATCATTCTGTGATCGATCTATTTTATTAATGATGATTTGGAGATGCCGGTGTTGAACTGGGGTGGACAAATTTAAAAATCACACAACCCCGGGTTATAGTCCAACAGGTTTAATTGGAAGCACTAGCTTTTGGAGCGCCGCTCCTTCATCAGGTGGTTGAACCACCTGATGAAGGAGCAGTGCTCCGAAAGCAAGTGCTTCCAATTAAACCTGTTGGATTATAACCTGAGGTGGTGTGATTTTTAACTTTTATTAATGATGAATTGTGTCAGAACTCTGGCTGTTTTTCACAAGACTTGTGAAATTCTTTTGTAAGCTTTCCTTTTCCAGTTATGATTTCCTGATTGTTTTTCTCTAAGGGCTTTTTAGTGTTTGTATTCTGTAACTTTAATGTCCCTTGGAACTTTTACAAGCTGATATTAGCCTGCCATTTCAACCTTGCCTTGCCCTAGTCTTGGTGACACTCTCTCTCTCTCTCTCTCTCTCTTTCTCTCTTTCTCCCTCTATCCCCACTATGGCAACTTTACTTCAAATTTGATTTACTGCTAATACCTGGACATGCTGTTCTCCAGCTCTTACTTACATTTAACAGCTGCCTTTTCGATTTGATAATTGACTTTAAGCTTTTCTAAGGTAGCACTCAGTTGTAGGCCTTCAGGAGTTTGGTCTTCTGCTTCTGTACTGACAGACCCCTGACCTTCATAGCTTGCTGATGAGACTTGTAGTCTTCAGTTGACTTTAATACAAATTTATGGTCTCTGAATGAACAATTAAGGCTTAAAGCATATTGAATTTGAGTCTCCCTTTTCATAGACAAATTTTAACAACTGTTTGCAATTTTTGAACTGCCTCTTGGTGGGCTTTCTCCAATGTTTGTTTAAAGTTTCTCTTGAACTGTACCAAGTTCACCTTGCTGTTTTTTTTTGTTCATTGTTTTAAATCTGTTGAAGTTCTGAGACCTTACATGATTTGAAGATCTCTTTCTAATTCTGTATTTCTGGATATCACACATTCTGTGGTCACTAACATTTTGAAGTTTTATTTGAATTTGTACAAAGGCATTTTCTTGCTTTCCTGCAGTAATTTGACTAGATAGTCTGGGATGAAATTATTCACTTAAATGTGACTGCAGTTGTTAGTACATCTTTTTGGCAAGCTTTATGCAATAAGTAGATCCCTTTAATCCTTCTGTATTTTGTTCAAGGAAGGAGTGATTCTCCCCAATAAGAGACCACTGGGATTTCAGGGAAGTACAAGAAGATATGAAGTTTCAGAAATAAATAAATGAATGATTGTGAGTTTGTTATCTTCTCAGTAACAATATATTTTGAAAGAGCAAACCATTGCCTGGAAAGCATTTTGGTGGCTTTCTGCTGCTTTCCTTTATGATACTTTTTCTTGCCATTTCCACTTGCTATTTTAACAGAATTAAGGAATCTGGCACACTGTCTCATGATGCCAGGACTGAAGGTCTTACGATAGCAGCTAACCAAAGGATGTTTAACCCAATTTAAACTAGTAAGGAGCTGGGAGTTGGACCCAGGGAGATAGTGAGGAAAGAGATCAATATGAGACGGGTACAGCTGAGAAAAGAAGCAAGTCAAGAAGTCAGAGCAGGCTGGGACAAAGTAGAGAACAAGGTAGGACTGATAAATTAAACTGCATTTATTTCAATGCAAGAAGCCTAACAGGGAAGGCAGATGAGCTCAGGGCATGGTTAGGAACATGGGACTGCGATATCATAGCAATTACAGAAACGTGGCTCAGGGATGGGCAGGACTGGCAGCTTAATGTTCCAGGATACAAATGATGCAGGAAGGATAGAAAGTGGGGGCAAGAGAGGAGGGGGATGGGTGTATTTGATAAGGGATAGCATTACAGCTGTACTGAGGGAGGATATTCCTGGAAATACATCCAGAGAAGTTATTTGGGTGGAATTAACAAATAAGAAAGAGATAATCACCTTATTGGAATTATATTATAGACCCCCTAATAGTCAGAGGGAAATTGAGAAACAAATCTGTAAGGAGATTTCCGTTATTTCTAAGAATAATAGGGTAGTTATGGTAGGGGGTTTTAACTTTCCAAATATAGACTGGGACTGCCGTAGTGTTAAAGGTTTAGATGGAGAGGAATTTAAGTGTGTACAAGAAAATTTTCTGATTCAATATGTGGATGTACCTAGTAGAGAAGTTGCAAAATTTGACCTACTCTTGGGAAATAAGGCAGGGCAGGTGACTGAGGTGTCAGTGGGGGAGCACCTTGGGGCTAGCGACCATAATTCTATTAGTTTTAAAATAGTGACGGGAAGGAGTAGACCAGATCTAAAAGTTGAAATTTTAAATTGGAGGAAGGCTGATTTTGATGGTATTAGGCAAGAACTTTCAAAAGCTGATTGGGGACAGATGTTCCCAGGTAAAGGGATGGCTGAAAATGGGCTTCAGAAATGAGATAATGAGAGTCTAGAGGACAGTATATTCCTGTTAGGGAGAAAGGAAAGGCTGGTAGGTATAGGGAATGCTGGATGACTAATGGAACAGAGGGTTTGGTTAAGAAAAAGAAGGAAGTATATGTCAGGTATAGACCGGATAGATTGAGTGAATCCTTAGAAGAATATAAAGGCAGTAGGAGTATACTTAAGAGAGAAATCAGGAGGGCAGAAAGGGAACAGAAGATAGCTTTGGCAAATAGGGTTAAGGAGAATCCAATAGGATTTCATAAATACATTAAGGACAAAAGGGTAACTGTGAGAGAATAGGGCCCCTCAAAGATCAGCAAGGTGGCCTTTGTGTGGAGCCCAGGAGATGGGGGGAGATACGCAATGAGTATTTTGCATCAGTATTTACTGTGGAAATGGACATGGAAGATATCGAATGTGGGAAAATAGATATTGACATTTTGAAAAATGTTCATATTACAGAGGAGGAGGTGCTGGATGTCTTGAAACTCATAAAACTGGATAAATCCCCAGAACCTGATCAGTTGTACCCTAGAACTCTGTGGGAAGCTAGAGAAGTGATTGCTGGGCCCCTTGCTGAGATAATTGTATCATCGATAGTCATAGGTGAGTGCTGGAAGACTGGAGGTTGGCTAATGTGCTACCACTGTTTAAGAAAGGTAGTAAGGACAAGCCAGGGAACTATAGACCAGTGAGCCTGACCTCAGTGGTGGGCAAGTTGTTGGAGGGAATCCTGAGGGGTAGGATATACATGCATTTGGAAAGGCAAGAACTCATTAGGGATAGTCAACATGGCTTTGTGTGTGGGAAATCATGTCTCACAAACTTGATTGAGTTTTTTGAAGAAGTAACAAAGAGGATTGATGGTGGAGTGGTGGGCATGACCTATATGGACTTCAGTATGGTGTTTGACAAGATTGCTCAAGGGAGACTGGTTATCAAGGTTAGAGCTCATGGAATACAGGGAGAACTAGCAATTTGGATATAGAATTTGCTTGAAGGTAGAAGACAGAGGGTGGTGGTTGAGGGTTGCTTTTCAGACTGGAGGCCTATGACCAGTGGAGTGCCACAGAAATTGGTGCTGGGGCCACTACTTTTTGTTATTTTACACAAATGAATGTGAACATAGGAGGTATAGTTAGTAAGTTTGCAGATGACACCAAAATTGGAGATGTGATGGACAACGAAGAAGGTTACCTCAGATTACAACAGGATCTTGATCAGATGAGTCAATGGGCTGAAAAGTGGCAGCTGGAGTTTAATTTAGGTAAACGTGAGGTGCTGCATTTTGGGAAAGAAAATCTTAGCAGAACTTATACACTTAATGGTAAGTCCTCGGGAGTGTTGCTGAACAACGAGACCTTGGAATGCAGGTTCCTCGTTCCTTGAAAGTCGAGTCACAGATAGATAGGATAGTGAAGAAGGCGTTTGGTATGCTTTCCTTTATTAGTCGAGAGTATTGCGTATAGGAGTTGGGGGGTCGTGTTGCAGCTATACAGGATGTTGCTTAGGCCACTGTTGGAATATTGTGTGCAATTCTGATCTCCTTCCTATCGGAAGGATGTTGTGAAACTTGTTGAAATGTTGTTCAGAAAAGATTTACAAGGATGTTGCCAGGGTTGGAGGATTTGAGCAATAGGGAGAGGTTGAATAGGCTGGGGCTGTTTTCTCTGGAGCATTGGAGGCTGAGAGGTGAGCTTATAGAGGTTTATAAAATCATGAAGGGCATGGATAGGATAAACAGACAAGGTCTTTTCCCTGGTGTGAGGGAGTCCAGAACTAGAGGGCATAGGTTTAGGGTGAGAGGGGAAAGATATAAAAGAGATCTAAGGGGCAACTTTTTCATGCAGAGGGTGGTACATGTATGGAATGAGCTGCCAGAGGAAGTGGCGGAGGCTGGTACTATTGCAATATTTAAAATGCATCTGGATGGGTATATGAATAGGAAGGGTTTGGAGGATATGGGCCGGGTGCTGGCAAGTGGGATTAGATTAGGTTGGGATATCTGGTTGGCATGGACGAGTTGGACTGAAGGGTCTGTTTCTGTGCTGTACATCTCTGTGACTGTATGACTCTATACAGCAGCTCTACTTAATAAAGAATCATAATGGGTAGGAATTATGTACAAGGCCTCTATAATTTCTTTTTCTATTTAATAAAGCATAGAACATATCTGGTCCCTTAGTCTAACTCTTGTACTTGCACTGCAAAGATTGTCTGAGAATCTCTGGCCTCAATCATAGTATCGCATTAGAAAGGATTGATGCATTTTCTATGGCTTCCAATTTAAAACTGCTCTTCTGTCATTTACTTTAAGTTTTACATGCCAAAATATATTCTGTAGATCTGTACTGTCAAGGAAGTTGAGTTGTTGCTGTGCACCTGTCACATCCCTCGAGAAGAATTCATGTTGCCCTTCTGCACTCCCTGCTGCTTGCTCTCTGGCAAATCATGGTGGTCTATGTGTAATTTTCTGTCCTTCTGCTGTAGTCTTTCCTAGTCTTTCTCTTTTCACAACCCTGTCTGTAAAACTGGACTGGGAGAGTTGCTTCATTGCTTGGACCATGCTCTGTTCCTTTACAATACTTGCCATTGGTGTATTTTCTAAGTACGTTTGTTTTTGTCATACTTTGCTTACTCTGACCCTTTGTTTCTTGTTGCCAACTGTGTACTGTGCTATGGCCTTCTTCCATTCACTCTTCAGCTTCTGGGCTTCCTTGTTCTCTTACTCAGCACGTACTGATGTCTCTAAGCCTGTAACCAGTTGGCCCTTACAACAGCTGAGCTTCTTTTCAGGTATGTTCTGACCTTGTATTTCTCTGTCACTAGAATTACTTTCAGGGTCTTGTTGCTGTTCTCTGGATCTGATACTCAGGTCACCACTGCTACCAGTAGCAATGTGAAGTCTAAACTCTCATTTAACAAAGTAAGTTTAAGCAGTTATCTAAAATAAGGGTGTTACTGAACATAACTATACACTGAAAATGGTAAGAAAGGCATCTTATTTGGAGCCCTAAACACTCAGGTTCCAATTCCACTATGACACAGCAACAGATTATGTGCAAAAGTACAATTCCCTTCATTCTGCATATATCATAAATCTTTGATTGGGAGGAGGGTCTTAGCAATAAAATATTTAGAAATAATAATGTGGTTACTTTTCTTCATTTTCCTTGCATTTCAATGCATTTAAATTCCCCCTTTTTTATCAATTCTTAGATTTGCTTAAGTAGTTTGATATTATCTGGTGTGTGAGGGAAGTAGGTTATTGAACCTTCTACCAATGAGAGGAGGCTAGGTTTACGTGCATTTGTGTTGTTGAATCATCCCTGGGTTTATTGGAAGCACTAGTTCCAATAAGGTCATCAGCATTCCCCATTTAAAAAGTAAAATAATGAACTGAAATGAATGGAGCAACTTCAGAAAATGCTAGTCATGGGCTGTGTAACTAAGATTTGAAGGTGTTTTGAAGTGATAGTTCTAGGAAATCAGCTGCAATCATAAGATTACGTCGTTAAACATAGTGACAGTTCTATTATCTGCAAAACACGTTAGATGTGTGTTTTTTTTAAATTGTGTAGTACCGGAAGTGTGCATGCAAGAGCTTTCATTTTATTGAGCACATCCTGAGGAAATGAATGCTAACTTTGCAACTGCATTTAATTCTTGCACCAGTTGAGTGATATGTGAGTGTATGTACCAGGCTTGTTAGGCTTTATGGCTGACATAAGTCCTTTTCAAAGTATTAAATCAACAAAAAATACAAAACAAACATGTTTTCATCATTTTTCTTATATTTACTATTTTCACACTTAATTGTCTGTGCAATGTTACAATAAAGCTAACCCCATAATACGTTGCTTGGGAACAAATGTTTAATGTTTATACATTATGTAAGGATGATCATACTGGGCTGTGAACGTCTGACCCAGTTTTGCCATTTGGTCAGTTCCCAGGCCTTTAGGATTAGATGCAATATTGGCCAGTTGTGAAAAGAAACAGGCCTCTGAATTGTAACAATACTCTGTATTCAGAAGCACATTCCCCATCCCAAGTGAATTAAGATGACTCTTTCCAAATTCCAGCCACTTTTTTTTTGTCTTTTTTTGCACAGGTTTTATGTTTACTGTTTGTCTAGTGGACGAGTGTCATTAGGAATTAAGCTGACATTGGCTAAAGTGTATCACTCAGTAGCCTTGTAGGTCACAGAAATGCATTAGGCTTTGAATGCATTAGTGCTTTGTCCTGTTAGCCATTCACTATGTGAGTATTGGAAAATTATCTAGGTTAAAGAAAGTGCATTAGTGTCAAATCTCATCCTTGTGCAACATTTGCACATATACTTCCCAGCTTGATTTGTTGATTTGACAGGGAGATGCGATCCTAGTTCATTCTAATTTTGGAACACTGAAAAGAGCTTACAGTTCAGCTTCTGTTGCTGTCCTGACTGAGAACAACTAACTGAAGACAGCCTAAAGCTTGAATCTGGGATCACCACCTTCATAGCTGTGTTATTGGTGAAGCCCTGGGAGCTATTTAAGAAGTGCACTGTAGATGATATGAAAACAATCAAATACATTTTCTGGTGGCTTTGTATTACACAAATTAAACCAATGCCAGTGGGGAGTTTAACTGGTTTGGTAAACATCAGAATGTTTATAATGATTTATTACTCTTTAGGAAATGTTTGGTTTACAGAGAGAAACAGATGAAGAATGAGTTCTAAGTTTTTTCCCCAAATACTTTTTTTTAAGCATCCCATTCTGTATAAAAATTAGATGACTGTACCTTAATTTGTCAGTGTGTTATTTAAGAAAGGTGGTGAGAAAAGCCAGGGAACTATAGACCGGTGAGCCTGATGTCAGTGGTGTGTAAGTTGTTGGGGGAGTTTCTGAGGGACAGGATTTATATGCATTTGGAAAGGCAAGGACAGATTACGGATATGCAGCATTGCCTTGTGCTTGGAAGTCAGTCTCACTGACTTAGTTGAGTATTTTGAAGAGGTGACAAAGGAAAATTGATGCCAGAGCGGTAGACGTTGTTGATATGGATTTCAGCAAGTGTGTGACAAGGTTCTGCAAAGCAGACTGGTTAGCAAGGTAAGATCACATGGAATCCAGGAGGAACTAACAAATTAGATACTAAATTAGCTTGAATGTAGAAGACAGAGGGTGGTGATGAAGGGTTGTTTTTGACTGGAGGCCTGTGACTAGTGGTGTGCCACAAGAATCTGTGCTGGGTCCACCACTTTTCATCATTTATATAAATGATTTGGATGTGAATATAAGAGGTATGGTTAGTAAGTTTGCAGATGACAACAAAATTGGTGCTGTTATGGACAGTGACCTCAGTGTACAAAGAACACCTTAATCAGATGGGCCAGTGGGCCGAGGAGTAGCAGATGGAGTTTAAATTCGATAAATGTGAGGTGTTGCATTTGGAAAAGCAAATCAGGGCAGGACTCATACACTTAATGGTAAGGTCCTGGAGGATGTTGCCAAACAGAGACCTAGGGGCGCAAGTGTATAATTGCTTGAAAGTGGCATCACATGTAGACAGGGTGGTGAAGAATATAGTTAGCACGCTTGCTTTTATTGGTGTTTTTCAAAAGATTTGCAGTTCGGATTGTGGGTGAGCTCGTAGATTTGTTCATTGAGCTGATGTGTTTTTCATGCAGATGTTTTTCACCTTGCTTGGTTTCATTAGTCAGTGCATTGCATATTGGAGTTGGGATGCCATGTTGCACTGTACGGGACATTGGTGAGGCCATTTTTGGAATACTGCATTTGCTTCTGTTCTCCCTGCTACAGGAAAGATGTTGTTAAACTTGAAAAAATTCAGAAAAGATTGACGAGGATGTTACTGAGGTTGGAGGGTTTGAGCTATTGGGAGAGGTTGAATAAGTTGGGACATTTTTCCCTGGAGCATTGGTGGCTGAGAGGTGACCTTATAGAAGTTTATAAAATCATGAGGAGCATGGATAGGATGAATAGCCAAGATCTTTTCCCAGTTAAGAGGAGTCCAAAACTAGAGGGCAGAGGTTAAGAATAAGAGGGGAAGGATTTTAAAACGACCTTGGGGCAATTTGTTTCATGTTAGAGAATGGTACATGTATGGAACAAGCTGCCAGAGGAGGTTGTGGAGACTGGTATAATTACAAAAATTGAAAGGCATCTGGAAGGGTATGAATAGGAAGGAGTTAGAGGGGTATGGGCCAAATGCTGGCAAATGGGACTATGTAAGGTTAGTTTAAATGGTTGACATGAATGAATTGGACCGAAGGGTCTGATTCCGTGATATGTGACTCTAAATAATTTAACCAGTATCTTTTTTTCAAACAAGGTGACTTGCCCTTTAATAACTTTGTTATTTGCCACACGCTGACATGATGACACTGCATGCTAGCGCAGAAATTTGCATTTTTGGGAAATGCTGTTTAGGGCCAAAAACAGCGAAATGAGAATTTTGGATTACATCCTGTAACTACAGAGTGAGTAAATTACAATGAATAGATTGTTTCTGCTTCATTAGTAAAGAAGGAAGACATGAACATCCTAAGTGGCTTGCTTTGTAAACAAGTGAGCCTGAAATCTTGCTGTAATATATTTTGCTTGTGCATTCCACACTTGCGCCTGTGGTTCTTCATAAGTTCTGTGATGTGATTGAATGCAGTAACTTAATACTAATCATTTTTCATTAAGAGAGTACAATGATTAAAAATAATGCTTTACTATATAAGTGTAACTTTGACAGCTTCAACTGAAAAAAACCAATAGATCATTTATTTGTGATGTATATGTGTATGTGAATGTGTATATTCATATTTTGTTAATTGACCATTTCATTACGCTGATGTACTGTCTGGTGGCTCAGCTGGTTAAGCCCATAGTTTGCTAAGCCATGTGCACTGAGCACTTCGAACAGCAGCTTGTGTTTTTTAAATTAATTCACAGAATGTAATGGCATCAACAAGGCCAGTATTTATTGCCCATTGAAAAGGAGACGATGAGTTACCTTGGGTGAACTCTTACTGTCTGCATGGTGTAGGCACATCCACAAGCACCGTTAGGTAGGTAGTTCCAGAACTTTATCTCTGTGATGATGAAGGAATGATGATATATGTGCCATTTGGGCAAAGATATCTCCAATCCCCTGCTGGCCTTGTGCTTTTAGAGGTATTTTGAAGGTTCTGCTGAAGGAACCTTAGAGAATAACTGCAGTGTACCTTGTAGATGGTAGACATTGCAACCAGCCTGGCATAATAGTGGATGGAGTGCTGATGAATTGGTCTACTTTGCTCTGGATGGTATTGAAATTCTTTAAAAGTTATTTGAGCTGCACTCATCTAGACAATATTCTATTAAAGTCCTTTGTTATAATGAAAAAGCTTTGGCAGTTGGAGTAAATTACTCTATGAAGAATCCTCAGCCTTTGACGTGCACTTTTAGCCACAGTATTTAAGTGGCTGGTGCAGTTAAGTTTCGGTGGTGGTCAAGTGGTAAATCCCCAGATATTGATAATCTGTGCTGATTTCATCTGGGTTGTTACTACTGGCCTCAGTGCAATACCCCTGAGTTAATCACAAGCAATAAGCAATTGATTTCCCAATTTTGATTAGTCTCCATCAGTATGTATGTGAAATATGTCTGTGTGCATGTGTGTTCACAGTGCATCACTACCTGCACAATAATTAATCTTTGAGATTCAGTGACTCAGGTCAGGCATAAAGAATTATGTGAAGGTAGGACACCACCATTTCTACTTTACATGTTGCAAGGAATTGCTGCTTTTGAGAGGTCAGGAAGGTAAGGGAGAAAATTGATTCCTGGAATTAGGTGGAGTGAGGAAGTGAAATGCAGATTACTGGCAATTCTGCTCAAATCTTGTTAATATTTTTTGGTTTTAAGTTCACTATATGCAGGATAATAGGCTGCACTACTGGTAGAAATCAATCAGATGTCAAAGAGCCTCATAAAATATTTTAGTCTTTTATGAATGTAATTTCAAACCTGAGATGATAACTTAATGATCAGCAAGCTGGAAACCCACATTACTGACATGAAATGATGCTGTTTAACTCTTTTGAAGTAACGAACATCTTCTGGAATTATCATTTTTGCTAACAGCTTATAGAATCTACAATATAGAAGAGGCCATTTGGCCCATCGAAGTTGCACTGACAAAACCTTTTCTAAAGCTACATTATCCCCACTTACTAGCACTTGGTGCATAACTTTCAATGTTATGACATTTCAAGTAATCATCCATGTATTTTATAAAGGTTGTGAAGTTTCCCACTTGAACTACCCTCCCAGGCAGTGCATTCCAGATCCCTCAGCTCCCACTGGGTAAAAAGGAATCTTTCCTCTGATTCACTTTTCACCTTAAGCTTAAACCCCTTTGTTATTGACCCTCCAATCAGGGGGAACAGCTGCTTTCTATCTACTCTGTCCACACACCTTAATCAGGTTCCCTTTCAACCTTCTCTGTTTCAAAGAAGACAAACTGAGGCCTATCCAGCCCCTCGCTAATATCTTTGTTGGATTCCATGAGAAACATATCTTCAACGGAATGACACAGCGCCTCTTAACTCTTGCAAATTTCTGATGTGTTGGTGATAGTTTTGTTCGAATTTGAAGATGTAAGAAAATTATATACGTGTCTTAATAGGTTCCGTCCTGCACTCATTAGATTAGATTAGATTATGCATGTTTGAAATGGAACAGCCAAATGAACTCCCTTTCCCTGATTTCCTAATTGACGACTTGGCCAGGAGTTCTCTACTGCTATTTACTGCAAACCCAATTTCACTGGTCAGGATATATGTTGGGATTCCTACAATTCCACTGACTATAAGATAATCTTATTGACAATCTCTTAAATACAGCCTGACCCATTTGCTTTCCAGGTTGAAACTTTATTGCTGGAACAGCACAGCAGGTCAGGCAGCATCCAGGGAACAGGAGATTCGACGTTTCGGGCACAGGCCCTTCTTCAGGAATGAGCAGAGAGTGTTCAGCAGGAGAAGATAAAAGGTAGGGAGGAGGGACTTGGAGGAGGGGCGTTGGAAATGTGATAGGTGGAAAGAGGTCAAGGTGAGGGTGATAGGTCGGAGTAGGATGGAGGCGGAGAGGTCAACAAGAAGACTGCAGGTCAGGAAGGCGACGTGGTCGACGGTGCCCTCCACCGCATCTCCTCCACTTCCAACTCCCCTCCTCCAAGTCCCTCCTCCCTACCTTTTATCTTCTCCTGCTGAACACTCTCTGCTCATTCCTGAAGAAGGGCCTGTGCCCGAAACGTCGAATCTCCTGTTCCCTGGATGCTGCCTGACCTGCTGTGCTGTTCCAGCAATAAAGTTTCAACTTTGATCTCCAGCATCTGCAGACCTCACTTTCTCCATTTGCTTTCCAGGCAAACTTGATGTTGAAAAAGAGCTGTACAAAGCCATTCTGCAGTATCATAGCTATATTGATCAGAATATTTCTCCCATATTGTGCAAACTATTAAAATGCCTAATGCCTCAAAGCAGTCAGTCTTGATTCTGCAAAGTGTCCAGTCTATCTCCAATTACATTGGGGTACAATATTTCAAAAGGTTGAACAACAAATGAAGCTAGCTATTTCATGCTGCTAATGTGCAGACGTAACATAAATAGCATCCACCAGATACATGATGCTGCCCAAGCCAAAACAATGTTCTGCCTATTGTACAAATTTGTAATGTGATGTGTGAATTTCAGTGCTCGTGTGATGCCAGATATGCAGACTCTAATCCCAAAGACTGACCTATCAAATCGTATATCCCTTCAGTTGTTTTTAATACTGACCATTATCCAACCAGCCCATGCTTGCAAATCTTACAACACAGGGTCCAGCATTAGATGTGCTTCTGCAATTGGACACCATTTGTTGGATAATGCCAACTGTGTGAAGACTTATAGTCCAATTAATTTGAGATTATTAGTCATCTTACAATGTAACAGATATGTATGCACCAGAAGCAACATATATTAATTCTGTTCTAGGTAGTTAGAATGTATACTTACAACTCAACAAGATAAATGGCACCCATTTTCATGGTTTATTTCTTAGGCCAATACCCTGACCAATTAGAATTAAGCTGCCAGGTTAAAAATCTAAAGAAAACCTGCAAGTTAACTGTTAATTGTTATTAACTAGTGTATTCTTCATGGTAATTCTTCTACCAATCAGCCTTCATTTGCTAATCAATAAGCATTCTCCTCTCATGAGGTACAAATTTTTGTTTTCCCTTTGAATTGGTATTTTTTGAGTTGTCCTTGTGTGACTACAAGATATAAAGCTTCAACAAAATGTCTTTTTCAACTGTACTCAAGCAACTTGACTAAAGAAGCTTTATGTTCTCAAGAAAGTATTTGGACAGTGGTGTTAATATGGCAACTAACACAAACTAGTTACTTTAACATGTTATATAATGTGGCTGAGAAAATTGTAAATTTCTAAAATGGTGATCCTTCATAGATTGTAAGAGCCATTGGAGTAAATATTTGCTAGTTTCAATGTAATCACATGATTTAAACTCATACACATGCACTCCTTTTTAGTTTTCTGGATCACTGCCGGTTTAGGTAATATCCTGGGTAAAAGAAACTTCTAAGAACTAAATTAGTTTCTGTTCCTAAAATCTGGCAGTGAAATTTATTGTCTGTGTCACATCATTCTCATCAGCCTTCTCTGTAGTTTGTGAAAGATCTCAGTCAGGTTAGTTTGGGTAGAAATTAATAGATGTAATAGGTTTGTACTGGTCATCCAGACTTGTCCAAGTGAGAACTAATTTTGTCCTTTGACAATGGTTTCTTGGAATTTTTCCCATGCTGATGTTGGATTGAATGGTCTAGAGTGCTAGTAGTTATCATAGGTTTACCATATACCCTTTTCTAAAGAAGGGAGAAACATTGGTAAACCTCTATCTTCCTGCGTAACCCCAATATTAGTTTCCCTTTATTTTGTCACCTCTCTTGAAAATGCTACTGAATAGTGTGGCCTAGTTCCATTGATTGCATTAGCCCTCTGGTCCTTCGTTGAAACGGCTGTACTTCAAATTTGATCCTAGCCAGACAGTGTTGGCCAGCTGTTTTTGGGGGCACCACTTCAGAGCCTTAATCTGGCCTAATGTGTACATTTTGGCAGAAATCAGTAGATAGTAATCAGGAGCAAGAACTTTGGCAGAGCTTCTTTGTTCCATGGTCCAAATGCACTGAGGCAGCTGCACTTTCCAGTTGTGTTCAGCTGAGTTCAAGAAAGTTCATACAGATCAGAATCAGACCTGAGACCTTTTTTGTTTTGCTTTAATGACGGTGTAATTATTTTACATTGTGCTTTCTGACAAAACCTCAAATGTTTTGTGGTCTTTATCTATTGTGTGTTAACTAATAACTCATAAAATTGATTACCAACATTAGTTAATTGAAGCCAAGCATTTTTATTAACAGTAAGAGTTATGTTCGTATGTTGTTCAGTTGAAATTATGTGAAATTTTACATGAAACTCAAATGGTTTTCTTATTCTTGTTGTGCTTATACTTCATCACATCAACAATTTGGCAACAAAAGGAGCCCCTGATTTATCATTATACATTTCTTGTTGTGTTTTGCATTTTTGACGATGCATGCTAGTGTGATTTGGATTGCAATATCCATGAAATGCATCTTTTTGATTGCAAGCAAAGCTGAAAGATTGTTTTCCCTTCTCACCTCCTGTCTTCAACCTACTTTATCCAATCACCAGTGTTTCTCTGGGCCTTTGGATATGATTCTTCTATTACGAGG
>NW_025212042.1:0-16450 GCF_004010195.1 Chiloscyllium plagiosum
GTGCAATAAGTGCAATCTAACCAGAGACGCGCACATGATTAACTCCTGGATTATTCTTTGGAGCCTACACAGGCCGAGTGACTGCTATCCGCAGGGTACAGTACTATTCCTAGCCTATTCACACTTACACTACAAGTTACTTGTCTTCTAAAAGCAGGTTTAATTCGTTCATCTACTGCACACAGCTAAATTCACTATAATGAGAGACGATCAGTGGCAGCATTGCCACAATATAAAACAAACTGAAGATTTTCCCTTCCCAAGCACTGCTGCAACCGGCTATGTCTGCTTTCATACAATTCAGATCAGCACTTCAGTTATTCCATCCCCACTCCCATATAAGTGGTTATACTGGCAACAACAAGCCCAAACTAGCTATCTAACTCAGCACTGCCACATTTTCTACAACAGTCAACACCCTAAGATATCAAAATTGCAAGTCATGATGAATCTCATGGTACAAGCTGAACATTCAATTGCACACACTTTGCACACCGAAGACATGTAAGCTTCAAACAAGCTTTCACCTGTAGACATTACAATGTACAAACCATCTTGCCTCAAGTAAAACAATTCTGACTAGTATAAGTATTTTCTAATGCTAACATGCAAGACCAAGTACAACAGCAACTCACCCTGTTCCAAAGACACTAAACCATTTTGGCCTCTCCTTCCTCTATTTAACATCCAGCAAGTGGTGGTGGCACCAGAATCCTAAGGCATTTTTATTCAAGCCTGAAGACCAAGTATACTGCAGTTATTAGCACACTATGCATCAAGACATCGCAGTGACATCTCACAGGTGTAAAGGAATGCAAGATGATATAAAATATGGCAGACAATTGAGTCCAGCAAGACTCAAGTAACTATCAAATAGTCTGTTTTAATTATGGCAGTTGAGGCTCAAGCATGAACAGGTTACTAAGTTACAGAATAGCCAATATGCAGAGGATTAATACACAATTGTTAAGTATTTTAAAAAATATCATTCAAGCCAGCAAAATAAACCCCAATCATGTTAACTTGTCCTATTGCCAGTATTTTACAAATTGGTGTCTACCAAACTCAGCTGTTCCGAAGGGAATCCACATGGTAATTAAAATTCTGGCTCCAGGACCTCAGACACATTTGAGTTACAGTTTACTTCTGTTGATGTACACAAACAAGCACTATCTGCCCAACAGCAGATTTTCCACCTTTGGTTAACTGTCTGTAAATAGGGGAACAGAATATGCATCGCACATGCAACCACTATGGATTGAACATATTCTGACAAAATAATGTACACCTCCAGTTTGAAAAGGTGAATACTTCTAGCAGGACTGCAACCATAATTCAGCTGACTATCATTTTGTGCATTAGATCACCAACCTTACATTGGAGGCCAAGAGAGTTCATTGAGTAAACAGCTTCTGTAAGTACAGTGTTATGCTCCCATGGTTGCTTATTTTCCATGCCAGAAAGCTTAGTATTCACTTTTTTTGCCCAACATGCTGCCATTGAACCCCACTCCCCTGTAAAAACAACCACGGCCGGGGTGGGGATGTCAAACGCCACAAATCAGATGCACACAGGCAATACAATCAATTCCAAATCAAGCTAATCTCTCAGAACAATACAAATGTAATTGAATTTTAAAAATCACACCACCAGGTTATAATCCAACAGGTTTAAACAGAAGCACTAGGTTTCGGAGCACTGCTCCTTTATCAGGTGGTAATTGAATGTGTGCCACTTCCTGCATGGTTTTTACAAGACTGTTTTTGGGTCAGGTACTCCCGCAATTTGTTATTTTTATGCTCAGCCTTACTAGGTTTGCATAGCCACTTAAAGCAACTGCTCAATAAAGATTTACAATAGCCACAGACTGGAAAAAACTCAAGTCCTAGTTAAATGCCAAATATCTTTGGGGCGGGGGCGGGTCATCCACTCCTGAATTGTGACACTCTTCAAACCCTAATGGGGCCTTAATACTTCAGCATTCATGCAGAAATGCCAGCCAAATACCTTTGATCTGTTTGAAGTGGAAGAATGTTAAAGTATTCACTACCTCAACAGCATTATCTAAGTATCCCAAAACCATGTTGTTAATTTGCAAGTGAATAAGTATACAAGCCCAATTAAGTTCTAAAATATGACAATATTTGCCTAAATAACCTTAAAAACACTGCTACATATACAACTACTATATTTTTGAAGTATAAAAAGGCACTGTCAGGACAGAATGTACTCAGCATATCTCCTCATCAGTCAACAAACAGAGCAAACCCATTAAATATTCACACAAACCTACAGTACAGTGTTCATGTAACATCAACATTCCTTGTACAAACCAAGGAAAGTCTGTGTTAGTTATCAGTATTATACTAACAGAACTGCTTCGCGACATTAAGATGACTGAATAATTCCTCTTACTAAAGTAGGCTTTTGGATAGTAAGCAGATTGGTAAAATAAAAAAAACAGTATAATGAAAATAAATCCACATCAGCTCCTTCTCAAGGACTTAAATACAGGTTTCATTGGGGGAGAAGTTACAATCAGGAAGACTTAAACAGTTAAAGTGTAGCACTTCAAAGGAACAGCAGGTAAGGCAGTGCCCAAAGAGCAAGAGAATTGACTTTTTGGGTCTAAGCCCTTCACTGATGTCGGGGGCGCTGATAGATAGGAGGGTGGGGATGGGGATGGGGAAAGATAGCTGGGAAAACGATAGGTAGGTTTAAAACAGATCCCATTTAAAAACAAAATCTCAAATACAGAACTGACGTAATGAGAATTAGACCAAACCAAAAGAATCCTCAATACTTTTTAAAGATAGATTTAAGCTCCAGTGTGAATAGAAAGACCACAAACTGAAGAATGTTGTTTCTACATGGTTTTAAGGGTTTCAACACTTCAAAAGATGAGGAGATGAGATTTGTGTGCTGATGACCAGACAGTAAATGGAACTTTCTCCAAACTTCTTTAACCTACATATCAGTTAAAAGTTAGTACAGCTGTTCAGTTAGTTTTCCCCTTGCTTATAACATGACATTTGCTAGGATTCTCATATCTTTCAACTTTCCTTGTTCTAAAGATATTAAAAAACTCAAGTCAGCAACTCACCTCGAAGAACTCAATTCTCCAAGTCTCAACTGTTCAAAAAAAATTTCTACTTTCATTTTTCACACGAAACTTACAGAGAATGCTAAGTTTACTTTAAGTTCTAATCTTTCCAACAATATTTACTAAAAACAAATAAAAAATGTAGCATTTCAGTTCTCTCAAGTTTATTTAGAAGTTCACCACAAAATTAGACAGCAAAACAGACTGATGCACACTTATGGCTAACTTGTTCCCTCCCTTCAATTTGTACTTTTAGATAAAACTACTTCAATCTGTACAATCCAAAAATCAGAACAGAATGCATCTGGTGTCCTCACTCAGTTATCAAGGACAGCTTCGGAGAAGACGAAAAGAAATACAGTGAAATGTATTGAACACTCCATTCAGAGGGAAACTTAAGTTCAAGCCACCTCATCATTAAAACAAAACTTGGCTACAGGCAGTGATATTCAACCCACTCAACTCTGCAACTTAAAAAAGTTACACTCCAGATCGTGATTTTCAAAGAAATAAAACATACGTCGAGACAGATGTTGATGCCTTCCTTGAACTTGAGTTAAAATGAGGAACTAATTGTCGGGAATTGATCTCACCCAAGGGATAAAACTGGAAATACTGGTGTTTTGCAGTTTCCTGGTGAAAAGTTGGTGCTGTCTCTGCAAGCTTTACAAATAGACAGAGACAGATAAAGAAGGGTGAAAGTCGCTCCACAAGGTGCGCAACTCTAGGCTTTCTTGACAAATACAGAGAAATAAATGCAAAGGAATTGTAATCGATATTTTCTGCTCCCCACCCCCACCCCATTTGGTCAGGCTGCATGGTGAGGAGGAGGAGGAGAGGGAAGGGGGAGCCTGATACCTTGACGCAGTCGATCGGGTACATCACGCAGTGCTCCAGGACACCGGCCACCGCTCCGGCGATCATGTGGGTGGAGGTGGAAGCGGTCTCGGGAAGGCTCTCGTACTCTACCTCACTGCTGCTGCTATTATTATTCTTCTCATCCGAGAAATTGTCCATAATATTTAAAAAACGGCTGGGCGGGGACGGTGGCTTCACCAAGATGTGGAAGAGAGCTGGCGGGGAGGCGAGGGCTGGCGAGCCGGCCGCGATGCTGCTCGGGCTGTTGGCCTTGCCGTTACCGTTGGCGATCGCTTCAGGCCGCTCCGGTACTTCGATCCTCACTCCATCATTTTCAAATTCCATCGGGAAATAAAAGAAAATAAGACGTTTTGTTTTCTTTCGCCTTTATGTTTCGTCCTCTCTCTTGGAATTTTTTTTGTTGCTCCCTCACCTTTCCCACGTCGACTTACTTACTTACTCGACGCTCCGGCCTTTTATAAGTAGCCACCACTATCCTCCTCCCTCACGGTCGCCATCCTCGCCTTGGCCGGACTTGCAGCGGGACGGAGGTAAAATGGGGGCCGAGGCCCTGTGACGTACCTCCGATTTCTCAACCCCACCCCACCACACCGCGTACCCGCCCCTTATCCCGCCTCCCCAACTCCGGTTGGGCCAGATCGTTGATGGACATCTACTTCCCCTTTTCCAATGGCGACGGCCTCCGTCCATTATCTCCCTTAGCCCCGCCTCCTCACCTACCGTGTCGAGTGGGAGGGTTTCTCTCGCCAACCCGCGTGCGCTCTCTATCGAACTTGATGGCCTTCCCTCCCTCCACCACTCCGACACCTCTGCGCCAGGGATTGGACACTTGTACCGTCTTCCGGTCATCGTTCCAGCTTGGATTGGCTTATTCGACTGTCACTCAGGTCAGCGGGTGAGGTTGCGAAGGCGGCATGGGTTCACGAGGCAGATATTCCAATCAGTGGCGGGAAAGCCTGTCACATGACTCCCTGCCGCCTGCTGGTGTTGCAATAAGTCTCCAAGCCGCTTCCGAGCAAGGACAACGGGGAAAGGTCATTCATTGCACTTTTTTTGAAGGAATGTTGATATCTCGGTATTTCTCGTCTTCATCAATGCAAAAATCCCAGACATATGCAACAATTTGCAATGACGCAACTCGTTTTGAAATCACCTAAAACGGATTTCCTTTCCAATTTTCTAAATCTAAATGAATGTATTTCCGATGTAACACTTTTAAAATAAAATGCAATAATCTTTTGCCAGGTGACGAAATGAGAGGATTGTTTGAGAATGTCACAATTGCGTACCATTTGGTTATCGTTTAAAAATAGAGTACAGTACAACAGATAAGGGTTACTGTCTCTGAGGTTACAATTTCAAAAGTGTAAATTAGACACTTAGTATACTATGTGCCGACACTCATTATATAGAATGTCAATAGTTACTTTGTATTCTTTATTGTGTCCACTTGTGGGGCATTAACGTTGGCCACTAAAATGTCTGTACTCAAGCCAGGCCGCCACCCTCTTCAATGAAAATTCTTCGTTTAACCATAATATTTACAGAATTAAAGTTATAGGATCATTTAATATTGCAACAAGGAGGTAATTCAACTCATTGTGCAGGTCTTTTCAAGAGTAATCCGTGAAGTCGCTCCCCAGTTTTGGCGTGGAGAATGGAAAAACATCCATGATCGCAACCACAAAATGTCATGAATGGTGAAATAATTTACAATCAAATTTATAGCCAAAGGAAAGGATTCCAAAATTTTGATAGCTACAGGTCACAAACCGAGGGAAAATTCACTGAACACAATTTTTAAAAATAATTGGAAAAATTATCCAGCTGATAGTGCAACTGACTAAAAATAGAAATCTAGATTAGAGTGGTGCTGGAAAAGCACAACAGGTCAGGCAGCATCCGAGGAGCAGGAAAATCGACGTTTCGGGCAAAAGCCCTTCATATCTATTCCTGATGAAGGGCTTTTGCCCGAAACGTTGATTTTCCTGCTCCTCGGATGCTGTTTGACCTGCTGTGCTTTTCCAACACCACTCTAATCTAGACTCTGGTTTCCAGCATCTGCAGTCCTTGTTTTTACCTAAGAAAAATAGGAATTGTGTACCACTGAACCTAAATTTGGTGAAAGTGTACATTTTTAACTTACTTTAATAGAGAGCAAGAGAGACTGTAGAATGCAAAACCACTGATGATTCTGGGTATATGAAACACAAAATGTGAACATGCAGGTACAGCAAGTAATTGAAAATGCAAACAAAATGCTGGCCTTTATTTCAAGGAGGATGGAATACAAAAATACTTGTTCGAATTGTACAATTGGTGACACTGCATCTCGAACACATATTCAGTATAAGTCTTGACTTAAGAAGGGATAGACTTGATTTGAAGACAATTCACACTTGGCTCAGATTAAGGGGTTATCCTATAAGGTTGACAGATTTGTCCTACACTCATTAGCATTTGGAAGAATGAGAGGTCATCTTATAATGGAAATTAACAGGGTAGATGCTTAGAAAATATGACCCCTCACGAGGGGAATCAAGAACTAAGGAGTGTAGTTTCAGAATAAGGAATTGCCCATGTAAACTGAAGATGAGGAGGTTGTATCAGGGGGTGATAGATCTTTGGAATTCTCTTCCCCAAAGAGGTATGGACACTGTCTCATTGAATATATTCAAGGCTGAGATAGAAATATTTTGAACAATAGGAGAATCAAGAGCAATAGGGAACAGATAGGAAGGGGAATTGAGTTCAGAATCTAATTGAATTGCAGAGCAGATTCAAGGAGCCCATTGGCCTACTCCTTCTATTTCTTAAATTCCATATTGTTTTGTCAACTCTTTTCCCATATCTTTGCAGGACCTTTTTCTTTCAGATATTTGTTAGGTTTCCTTTTGAAAGAACATAAGAACTAGGAGCAATATAGGCAATTCAGTCCCTCAAGCCTGTTCAAGCCGTTTGATACAATCATGGCTGATCTCATCTCAGCCTCAAATTCATTTTCCTGCCTGCTTTCTATAATCCTCAACCCATACTAATTAAAAATCTGTCTATTTATACAGAGTTCTCTGTGATCCATGCACAACATGACCCAAGTACCAAAGCACCAAAAGCATTCTGAAGTCTCTCAACATTTAGACAATTAGTTGTTTTTCTATTCCACTGACGAAAATGAATAACTTCACACTTATCCAAATCTTGTCAAATCTTGATCCATTCACCTAACCTGTCCATATCCATTTGTATATTTCTTTTTTCTTCATTGCAACTTTGGCATTCGTACTTTCTACCCCACATCTAGGTCATGAATATAATTTGTAAATAGTTTGGGCCTAAGGCACCCTATTAGTTACATCTCGCTAACCAGAAAGAGAGCCATTTTCCCAACTCTCAGCTTTCTATTGATTAGCCAATCCTCTATCTAAGCTAATAAAGTACCTCGAGCATATTTGATCTTATTTTAGGTATTAACCTTTCATGTGGCACCTTATCAAATGCCCTCTGGAAGTTCAGATATATGACATCTACAGGATCCCCGTTATCCATATTGCTTTTTATATCTTTAAAGAACTCGAGCAAATTAGGCAAATGTGATTTATCCTTTATAAAAGATACTAACTCTGGTGGATTGCATTTTCCAAATGTTCTGTTATTACTTCCTTAATATTGAATTCTAACAATTTCCTAAAAAACATGTTAAACTAACTGGTTAGTAATTTCCTACTTTCTGCCTCCCTTGTTGAAGAAGCGTGTCACATTAACCTTTTTCCAATCCACTTGAACCTTTACTGCATCCAGAGAATTTTAGAATATTAAAACCAATGAATCCACTGTCTCTATTAGAACTTCCTTTAAGATCCTAGGATTTGGGGCATAAAGCCCTGGGATTTGTCGCACTCAATCTCACTAGTTTGCTCAGTACTTATTCACTAGTGATGATTTTTGATTTAAGTTCCTCTCATTCTATAACCTTAGCATTGCCTGGTACTATTGGGATAGAACTAGTGTTTTTCACTATGAAAACTGAAACAAAATTTAGTAACTGTGTTCCCCAGTCCCTAATTCCCCAGTCTCATCCTTCAAGGGACCACCATTCACTTTAGTTATTCTCTTCCCTTTCATATGGATATAGAGGCTTTTGCTGATTCTTATTTTTATATTTTGTGCTATTTGCTACAGTATATACTCATGTAAAAGTCAGATTATTTAGACTACTTTTTAAGATTAAATCAGTGGGGTTGACTATTACATGAATACTACTTTTGAGGGGCTGAAATGAATGCTACAGTCCAAAATAACGTATCATTAGCAAAAACCCAATTGATTTCTAAATGAATAAAGTAAAAAAAAACACAAGTTACAGTCATTCCATGAGCGCTACAGGGAAACTGAGCTCAGCTGAGCTGCATACAAAGGAATGCCTGCAGATGCTGGAAACCAGATCCTGGATTAGTGGTGCTGGAAGAGCACAGCAGTTCAGGCAGCATCCGAGGAGCAGTAAAATCGACGTTTCGGGCAAAAGCCCTTCATCAGGAATAAAGGCAGAGAGCCTGAAGCGTGGAGAGATAAGCTAGAGGAGGGTGGGGATGGGGAGAAAGTAAATGACCTGGGAGTTGCAGTAGGAGAGGGACTTCCTGAGATTCTTGTAGGAGGAAAACTTCCTCAAGGCAGGCATCCTTGCAGTAAGGTTAAAATCAAGGATGCCTGCCTTGAAGAAGTTTTCCTCCTCTCTCTACAAGAATCTCAGGGAGTCCTTCTCCCACTGCAACTCCCAGGTCATTTACTTTCTCCCCACCTCAACCCTCCTCTAGCTTATCTCTCCACGCTTCAGGCTTTGGTGTTAATTGTACACCAAAACACATAATAGCATGAAAAACAAAATTCATTTCCTCATCGTAATGAGAAAGTGTATAAGGTATGAGCATGTAGGGAAAGAGTTTAAGTTTTGGGTTGTGTAACAAAAGCTCAGCAAGCATGACTTTCATCAGATATGAACAGTGAGGTGTTGGAGGCAAGGGTACTGGGTTAACGAGGTGAAAAACATCCATTATGTAATGCCAGTTAACAAGGTTAAGAACATCCATTATTTCATGCCAGATGGCTTAATCTTTACTGTTGACGGTTGCTGATTGTAAGGGTCACCCAATCACTACAGATGTTGCCTTATTTGGATGCTGCTCCGTGTAAGTGACTATATAATTCCATAAGAATCTATTGTTCGAGAGAAGACCAATAACTCATGTCTCTGTGCACATGGGTGATTGTTCTCTCTCCCTCCAAGGCCCGGAAAAAGATGAAGGAGGTAAAGTCATACTGTGTCTCTGAAAGTTTGCTTCGACTGATACGGGGATAGGGAAATGGGATGACAATATGGCGTAGTCAGCAGGATTCCAAACGAATAGTTACGATCGGACGGTGTCAGTGTTCGCCTGGAACACTGGTATTTCAAGACAGACGTGCCCACAACGTAAGATTTTAAACCTTGGAACCTCTTGATATTCCTGTGTGTCGGAAACAGTCCCTTCATTCAATTGCTTTATATTTTAGGGACTTCTAGAACAGTAGTTAGTTCAGTCGAGAGGGACGGTTTTGTAAACGCACTGACAAACAGGTGTTTGGGTCCCCTGAGCTGAATTGGGGTTCAAGTCCCCTAGGTTTAATTGGGATTTGAGTCCCCCAGCTATAATTGGGGTTTGAGACCCCTGTGTTTAATCAGGGTTCGAGTTACCTGTGTTTAATTGGGGTTCACATCCCCTATGTTTAATAGAGGTTTGGGTCCCCTGGGTTTGATTGGGGTTTGAGTCCCCTGTGTTTGGTTGGAGTTGGAGTCCCCTGTGTTTAATTGGGGTTCGAGTCCCCTGGGTTTGATTGGGATTCAAGTCCCCTGTGTTTAATCAGGGTTCAAGTTCCCTGCGTTTAATTGGGATTCACATCCCTTGTGTTTAATTGGGGTTCAGGTTCCCTGTGTTTGATTGGGGTTCGAGTGCCCTCGGTTTAATTGGGGTTCAAGTCCCATGGTTTCGATTGGGGTTCGAGTCCTCTGGGTTTAGATTAGATTACTGATCTTTGGCCCAACAAGTCCACACTGACCTTCCGAAAAGCAACGCACCCAGACCCATTCATTTACCCCTTCACCTATCACTACGGGCAAGTTAACATGGCCAACTCATCTAACCTGCACATTTTTGGACTGTGGGAGGAAACTGGAGCACCCGGAAGAAACCCACGCAGACACGGGGAGAATGTGCAAACTCCACACAGACAGTTGCCTGAGGCGGGAATTGAACCCGGGTCTCTGGCGCTGTGAGGCAGCAGTGCTAACCACTGTGCCACCATGCCGCCCACTTTATTTGGGGTTCGATGTCCCCTGAGTTTTAATTGAGGTTCAAGTCCCCTGTGTTTAATTGGGGTTCGAGTCCCCTGGTTTTGATTGGGTTTCGAGTCCCCTGGATTTTAATTGGGGTTCGATGTCCCTGGGTTTAATTGGGGTTAGAGTCCCTGGACATATCGAGTAAGAAAAGGGGTTTGAGTCCCTGTGAGAAGTAAGGTGAGAAAGGGGTGTAAGTCTCTTAGTGGTGAAGTTTGAGGCTCTCTGAATCTTTCTTCTGGGGGAAGAGAGTGGCTTGGACTATGGCGCTGTGTGCTCCGCTGCAAGTCTTTTTGTGTGTGTGTGATTTCATTGTGAGGGTACGGCTGGTCTTCCTTTCCTTCGCGGCCTTGTCCAGTAGTGGGATGGCACTCCTTAGTCTGGTTTCCACTGAGGTGAGGATGTTTCAGTGATCTTTCTGTGTGTGCATGCTACGCACTGTCGGGTTCGCAGAGCTTTGGGAATCTTGGACCAATGCTTGCTTTTTTTTCCTGTGCTGTGGTGGTTGATTCAGAGTCTGTGGACATGATTTATTTTTGTCGACTCTGGTGTGGATCTTTTGGGGCCACCTCCTCCATCTTTTCGACTCCTCTTTTTCCATTTCATGGATCATTACCAGGTGAACTGAGTGGGGTCTCAAAGGTGTGTGTTTCTCCCGCATGGTAAAATGAGAAGATCTCTGACCAAAGGCTCTTAAAATAAAACGAGAAATGCTGAAATTAAGATTGTACCAATACTTGGGTCAAAAAAGGAAGTTTCAGTCTAAATTGTGCCATGCTGAGAGTGTTTAATATTTAAATATTTTGGTTTGTTAAAAATCCTGGTTCAGAAAATCCTTTTAAGTAACTGTTTTGCCTTGTTTGAATTAGGATCTCAATTCAGTGTGTTTTGTGGGCTATGTAATGGGGTAGATTTTGTTCTATGTTTAAATTATAACATTATGTCCTTTTTAAAATTATCAAAATTGGAACCTTAACACAAATTGATTGAGTGCGTTGAGCCTCTGATTTGTCTCAAATTCTACAATGCCTGTTTCAAAAAACAGTTGGATCACTGGTCAAGCTGCAGCCAAATGAGAGTATTGTATTATAATATCTTTGCTGCTGCTGTGTTTTTAATACTGTTCACAAAAAGAAGAGTGCATTTTTAGTTTGATGTTTTGTTAAGATTTTAGAGAATGTTAGAACTTGAGGCTGGAGAAAGTGAGGTCTGCAGATGCTGGAGATCAAAGTTGAAACTTTATTGCTGGAACAGCACAGCAGGTCAGGCAGCATCCAGGGAACAGGAGATTCGACGTTTCGGGCACAGGCCCTTCTTCAGGAATGAGCAGAGAGTGTTCAGCAGGAAAAGATAAAAGGTAGGGAGGAGGGACCTCCTGCTGAACACTCTCTGCTCATTCCTGAAGAAGGGCCTGTGCCCGAAACGTCGAATCTCCTGTTCCCTGGATGCTGCCTGACCTGCTGTGCTGTTCCAGCAATAAAGTTTCAACTTTGATCTCCAGCATCAGCAGACCTCACTTTCTCCACTGTGTGGTGATGCACATGTTGGACAAGTGATTAGCAGGAGTCTGACAGAGGAGCAGTCATTACCCAGAACATGTCCATCAAGGGTTAGCAACACTTAGTTATTCAAGACAGCAGTTTTGAAAGACAGACTTTTGTTTTAATGGCATTTCTATGGGTGGCATGGTGACTCAGTGGTTAGCACTGCTACCTCACACCATCAGGGACCTGGGTTCAACTCCAGCCTTGGGCGATTGTGTGTGGAGTTTTTTCTTTTATGTTCAGGCTTCTTTGCCCCCCCCCCCCCCACTTCATATTACAAAACAAAGAATGTTGATCTCTACCAAAGTTGCCACTGTAATTCCGACTGTTTTATTTGGCAATTTGGAGAACATATTTTAATATATTTAGCATTTGTTTCCCACAAATATTTGAGATTTAAATCTGAACTGAAACTGTCTCTTCAGTTGCTAAAGCACAGGAAACATTTTGTTTGTTTCTTGCTGTTCCAGACTTTTGAAATACTTTTCCTGACAATTTTCACATAAGCCAAGTCTCAATTTGTTAAAGGAAAATAATTTTTGAATAACCTGAATGAGAGTTTGGTTTTAGGACCATTGATTGGTGTTTATAATTGACTGAATTGTTTAGGCAGTACAATTTAGAAGTTTATGGATTCTATAAAACTTGATAATGTTATAAATAGTGAACAGAGTAACAAGACTTCAAGATGACTGAGAATATTGAAATAGACAGACACAATTTAGTGTAGCTAAATGTGTGACTATCCTCATACTGACAACCATCCTGACCAGGAAGGAATGAGAGAAGAATTGCAACGATACTTTCAGCAGCTAACATCGTCTCTAGAGTTTCCCCATTCACAGGTAAAGCACGCCTTCGGACCACTGCCCACCTCTCCACAACCTGATCCAATGATTCAATCAGCTCCTCAGTCACGAGCATGAAAAGTGAAGAAGCTAACAACAGTGAAGAGGAGGTCGGTACGCATTTTGTCAGTGGCCTTCCTACAGATATTAAACCACATGAGCTTTACTTTGTCTTGCGATCATTTAAGGGATATGAAGGTTCACTGACCAAGCCAACATCACAACAGCCAGTTGGCTTTGTTATGTTTAAAGCGGGAGCAGAAGCAGCAAAGAATACTGAATTCACCTAGCCTGCTGCTGCAACTGCTGCACTGCACGCTCAGATGTGCTGATATCCTCCATCTGAAGCATCTCTGCAAGGAAGGAAGTCTTGTCTGTTTTGTTCAGTATTTAACTGCCCTTATCCAAGAATTCAGATTTCTCTGTGGAGTGGTGTGCAAGGATAGACTGAACTTTGTTTTCAGGTTGGACTTTAATGAAGGATGTTTTGGAGAACTGGCTCATTTCCACTCGACTTGGAGGGGATGGAGTGGTCACTAAGGACTGTGGATTTAAGAACTTTACTTTTGAATTTTTTTCCACATGGGAGGATTCTTCAAATTCTATTTACTGTAAAGGAATAGTAATTTTTGTTGTTATAAACATTGTATGCTGTGTGCTAATAATGTGCTTAAATACTGGATGTCAGAGTCTTATGAAAACTGGTAGTGCCATCTAGGTGGTTATCATGAAATGATAAAAAGAGGGAATGAGAAAGTGTATAAGGTATGAGCAGGTAGAGAAAGAGTTTAAGTTTTGGGTTGTTTAACAAAGGCTCAGCTGGCATGACTTTGACCAGATAAGAATTTGCAGTAAACAATGAGGTGCTGGAGGCAAGGGCAGTGGGTTAACAAGGTGAAAAGCATCCATTACGTAAAGCCAGTTAACAAAGTTAAGAACATCCATTGTATAATTGCAGATAGTTTAACCTTTACTGTTGATGCTCGCTGATTATAACGGTCACCCAATCAATATAAATGTTGTATTATTTGGATGCTGCTTCCTTAAGAATCTGCTGTTCGAGAGAAGACTGAGAATTCATGTCTCTGCACACGTGGGTGATTGTCCTCTTTCCCTCCAAGAGGAGGTAAAGCCAAACTGTGTCATTCATTGTTTGCTTTGACAGATACAGGGATAGGGAAACGGGACAACAGCAACATTTATGTGCAGGATAATATCTTGATTCACAAATGCTGATCTGTTACCTGTGAAGAACTAGGATTGACTTTTACACAAAATATATGGAAAATTCCAGACTTGGTGGCCAAAAATAGGGTATGGATTTTTGCAAGATTGACTTTTACTGAAGTATATACAGTATTTATTATTTATGTTGGTTCTTTTCATTACCCATTTTTAGTAACCCGTCATTGATCTTTAAAAGTTTCCTAATCTTCCAGCCTGCCACTTGCTTTTGCAATATGGTATACCTTAGTTTTTGTCTTTATATTATCTAACTTCCTTGCTGATCCTCCTACAATCTTTCTTCCTTTCTTCAATATATTTTAGCGAAAAGGAGTTGTGTATTTCCTTAAACATCTGCCACTGCTCATCAACTTTCAGTCTTCCCAGGGCCAGACCTGCCCTCATGCCTATGTGATTATCTTTGTTTAACACCAGAACACTAGTGTGGGACTCCAGTTTCTCACCCTCCAATTGAATTTGAAATTCTAATATGATGTGATCACTCTTCTTGAGAGGATCCTTTACCATGAAATCTTTATTTCATCTCATCTTATTACACAGTACCAATTTCAGGATAGTCTGCTCCCTGATTCTTTCCACAACATATTGCTCCAAGAAACAATCTCTCCTCCATTCAATGAACTCTCCCTCAAGGCTGAATGGTCTTCCTCTGCACCGTAACAATTCCGTGAAATATCACATTTAAACTTCGATTCCAAATACAATGACTACAGTATTAAGAATCTTACAAGCAATCTACAATGGGTTGGCAAGCATTTTATCACTTATTGACTTTTCTCTTCCATTTTTCAAAGAGGTGAATAGTGCGTCTGTGAAAGTCCAGGACATCAATGTTTTCTTGACATAATATTTGATTCACTACTGTTTGTCCCACAACCATGTTATATACCAAGAAAGTAGACTATACATAATGAGGTTACTTCAAGACACACAAGGAAACTGGGAATTGGATACACCAAGAATTCGAGATTTGCCTTTCCGTTATGTATGATCCATTGGCTGAGCAAATCCAATGTTTGAGGATGACTAAACATCACACCCACAATGTTGCGAAAAGTTCAGAGGAATTTCAAAGTGACCTTAAGGTAGTTAAACATCCCAAGGAGCTACAAAAGTGCAAATTTTGATACTGAGACATGTAAGAACTTATTTAGCTGAAGATGTAGTCTCTTGAAGGAGGCCAGAAAGGAAGAGAGATTTAGGAGGAAAATCCAGAGTATATAGTCCAGACGCATGATAGAAAGGCACCAATTCCAGGGCAAAGAGTATCCAAACTGCAAAATGAGCGGAGGAGGAAACAGGCAATGAGCGGGAATTGGGAAAGAGATTAGATATGGTGACCTGTAGACTAGTTGAAGGGATCAGTTTGGAGGAAAAGTTTGAGAGCTAGGAAGGCAATTACTGAGTGTTGATATGGAGAATTTTACAATGCGGAGATGCACTGACATTGGTGTTGAAATAAATACGAGAATGAGCAGAATGGGTGAGAAATAGATGATTGTAAGGAGGTGTTTGCTGAGGAATGTGGGAAGAGTCCTTGCAGGGACTTGTAAAAGAGTTTGGAAGATTTTGAAATGCATGCACTGATTGATAAGAAGCTGGTGGAGGTTAGCAAGAACAGGTAATGGTGAATGGACTGGGAAGCAGGATGGGAAGTATGTAGTAGAGTTTTGGAGATATAAGAATTCCTTTAGGATTGAGTTTTAGAGTCCATCAATAAGAGCAATGTAAGAACTGGATCTTCTTGGTCAAAGTCTCCATAGATTTGAAACTAATTTGAGAAGCAGACAGGCCATCCTGTGTTTATAATTTAAACAAGATACCAGCACCTACATTTCAGAGTGAGCACTTGATGGTCCTCAATTCTGCCTTTAATTCTCCAGTCCCCTCATTGGTCTATTCCTGGAGTTAGTAAATTACATTGAGGTATAGTTCTACTGGGGCTGGTTACCTTGCAACTCCACATACAAATGTGTAAGTTATGTATAGACCCAAGTCAGTGACTGCCAGTAGGCTGTTCAACAAGCAGAGCATCATAAAAGAGCTTAATGCCTACATGTATGCACTTTCTGTACCAAAACCACTGGAATCTGTTTTTGTTTGTCTGAGTTTTGAATACTATCATTTATATTCTGCCAACATTTCCACGGGTAGTGCTGGATAAACAAGACATGATCTGATGCGATGGTCGACCTGATAACATAAACCCTCCAGACAATAAAAGAATGACGAGGGTAGGAATAGGTCCAGTCAAGGATAGTAGTGGTAAGTTGCGTGTGGAGGCTGAAGAGATTGGGGAGACACTGGATGAATACTTTTCGTCAGTATTCACTCAGGAACAGGACATTGTTGCCGATGTGAATATTGAGTCACAATTAATTAGAATGGACGGCTTTGAGGTATGTAGGGAGAGGTGTTGGAAATTCTGGAAAGGGTGAAAATAGACAAGTCCCCTGGGCCTGAT
>NW_025212042.1:17222-25000 GCF_004010195.1 Chiloscyllium plagiosum
GAGGAGGTTTACCAGTATGTTGCCTGGTATGGTAGGAAGATTGTATGAGGAAAGGCTGAGGCACTTGGGGCTGTTTTCATTGGGGAAAAGAAGGTTTAGGGGTGACTTGATAGAGGTGTACAAGATGATTAGGGGTTTAGTTAGGGTTGACCATGAGAACCTTTTTCCACGTATGGAGTCAGCTAATCTATTACGAGGGGGCATAGCTTTAAATTAGGGGGTGGTAGGTATAGGACAGATGTTAGGGGTAGATTCTTTACTCAGCGAGTCGTGAGTTCATGGAATGCCCTGCCAGTAGCAGTGGTGGACTCTCCCTCTTTATGGGCATTTAAACGGGCATTGGATAGGCATATGGAGGATAGTGGGCTAGCGTAGGTTAGGTGGGCTTGGATTGGCGCAACATCGAGGGCCAAAGGGCCTGTACTGCGCTGTATTTTTCTATGTTTCTATGTTAATAGCCTAGAGATAGGTTTTGAAAACTTCAAGTGATTGGGCTGTTTTCTTTGTTCAACAGTGGAACTCTTGGTAAATGTTGCTAAGGCCATTTGTAGATCCTTTACCACAACTTTGGACTTGGCATAGACTGGAGAACCTGACACATTCGTAGCCTTTGTGACTCAGTTACACATTGGGAAAGGCACTCGCTTCTCACTCATCTGAGAGGCTCTTTGATGTCAACCAGCCAAGTGGGACATTTCCTCTTTGGCAATGTAACAAAGTTCGGAAACCTGTAAACCAACACTTTTTGCTCTGCTGCACTTTGTCCACCCCAGTCCAACACTGGGCACCTCCAAATCACAATTATCAGAGTTTGGCAATGAGAGATTAGTGCCCATAGTACCGACCCACTGTTGGCCCCAGGGAATGTTTGAGCTGGAGGGAGGGACAAGTTCCTCATACAGCCACACTTTCTTTTCAGTTTACTGGCAGAAGACTTGATGACGCAAATTAGATTGAAATGACATTGTGAAAGAAAATGTCATGTGCCAGTCACTCCATTTATAAATAGTAGTTTTGCCAAAGGCATATTCATTTTTTATCAACCTGGCACAATGTCATACACTTAATTTTTAAATACATATGCCTTTTGCCTACAATTGTTTCAGATATTTGAATGAAATTTCACTGTCTACAGTTTACATAGAGTCATAGAATCTTAGAGGTCTCCAGCACAAAAACAGACCCTTCAGTCCAACTCGTCCAGGCCAACCATATAAAATTTCATAGTTTTATAACTAAACTGTACAGCATAATTTCAACGTCTGTGATATATAAGATAATAAATATGTTCCAGGGCTATGTTGGACTCAAAATGTGAACTCTGTTTTCTCTCCACAGATGCTGCCAGACCTGCTGAGTTTCTCCACTACTTTCTGTGTTTATTTCACATTTCCAGAATCTACAGTATTTTGCTTTTACAGCATAGAAATAGGCCCTATGCTCACCATATCTAAGCTAACCAACGAACACCAAACTATACTAATCCCATTAACCTGCATTTCATCCATAAGTTACTGTGCCCTTGCATTTGAAGTCCTCATTCAGATGCTGAAAGAAACAGACCTTTGTGGGCAAAGTGTATCCCTAAATGAAAATCACTGAAAACAAATGACCTGGCCTTTATCACATTGCTGTTTGTGAGAGCTTGCTGTGAACAAATTGGCTGCCATGTTATCTACCTTACAACCGTGACTGCAACAGGCTGGAAAGTGCCTTGGGACATCCTGAGGTGGTGAAAAACATTTTACAAGTTCATAAGAAGTTCTCAATTTCTTTAAACTCCTTGACACCCATTCGCCTTGATGCTAGTCTAACATCACAGCCTTCAGGGTACTGCTCAGGCTTTGAGCATGAAAAGCCAGCTTGCTGAGGTAGGGAGTGAGTTAGGGATTGTGGGAAGCATCAATACTGCCAGTTAGAGTTCCGCCATTCAAGTTACCTGTCCTTGTATGGCTCTCTAATTGAAGGATTCAGGGATGTCAGGCTGTGGGAAATTAGGTATAGAAGAACATGAGATAACATAAAGTTGTCTCTTTCTATGAAACCAGCATGGAATCTGTCTTAGCAAAGGATTGTCAGAGATCCAGACCAGGCTGGCATGTTGATGCTGCTCTCAATATCCTTGGGCCAAAGGGGTGGGGGGAAGAGAGAGAGAGAGAGAGAGGATTATTATCCAAAGATTTACAACTGAAAGGTTAGGAATGTTACATGGAAGCAAGAACAGGTCATTCAGCTCCTTGAGTCTGCTCTGTCATTGCTTCCCAAACGTTTGTCCACTGTGACCCCATTTTGAGGCTTGAAAATTACTGCCGCCTCTGACTGAGAATTCTGAGAATGGGGATAGGGGGTTGGGGGTTCCAGGAACCGGGAGCCTATTAGAGGATTGCACTTATAACCCATTCAGAGCTCAACAGCAGCCATAACTACCTTAGAAATCCTGGCCCCAAATCTTCAGCTGGTGACCTAACATGGAGTCCTGACCTCTACTTTGGGCAACTCTGAATTAGATCGTGGCTGATCATTGTCTTAACCCGATCTCTGCAGCTCAGTTCTATAACTCTTAATAACTTTGTCAAACAAAATTCTGTTTATCGCTGTTTCAAAAGATAAAACCAATCTCCAGACACTGCATTGTTTTTGGGAAGAGTTCCAGATACCCATGATACTTTGCACAAAGGAAGTGTTTTCTGATATCACCCCATGAATGTCCTCACTGTCATGGTAAGGTTGTGCTGGATTCCCCTCCGAAGGAAATAGCTTCTCCCTATCTATCTTATCAAATCCTTTAATCATCTTAACAGCCACAATTAGATCAGTCCTTTATCTTTTATACTCAAGGAAACCCAAGCCTAGTCCATGCAACCTGTCCTCATTATTTAACCCATTTAACCCAAGTACCATTGCAATAAATCTGCACTTAACGCGTCTAAACCCCATATATCTTTCCTGAGGTGCAGGGTGCTATGACAAAATGTTCCACTGCAAGTGAAAACTTTAGCAAAGCTTTATGCAGCAAAAACACAGCTTCCATGTAGACATCAGGTGAATTGGATAGGGCTGTTATCCCCCAAATCAGAAAAATGGGGCAGTTCTGGGGAAGGATCAATGGACCCGAAACATTAATTCTATTTCTCTCCACAAATGCTACCAGACTTGCTGAGCTTTTCTAGCAATTTCTGTTTTTGAGCAGAATTGAGTGCCTTTATATGAAAGAATTTCACAGACTGTTGACAATGAGGTTATTCCTCCATCTGCTGCCCTCTGTATAGGAACACACCAATCGTCAGCCCCACTCTTAGGGTGTCTCTCAAGACTGAGGGTGACTCGCTTCCACTCCAGTTCGATGGGTTCTCAGGCGGCTGATCAGTCCAATGCACAATCTTCAGATTCTTCCACATGCAGGGCAGATGACTCTCGGAGGGTTGAGTAGATGTTTGGAGGTTATGTGTTCCCTCCAAAGCTTTGCCTCTGCAAATTCCTAATGAAATCTCCTGATGTATGTCCTTCCTTTTTAAATAAACATTCTCCATTTTGGTCGAACATAAGGTGGTTTTCCATGATGTTTGACCTCTTGAGGAATGCTTTGTGGATGTTTATCTACTGTCCTCCTCGACCAGTTTCTGGTTACAGGCATTGCGTCAGGCACATGAACAATGTGTGCTGTCCCGCAGAGTAGGTTTTGAGTGATTATCATTTCAATGTTGGTCAAGTTGGCTTGGTAGAGAAAGCTCCTGTTGGATTACCTGCTGTTGAATACAGAGGTGGTGGCCTAGTGGTAATATTATTAAGATAATAATTCAAAATCTCAAGGTAAAGTTTGGGGATTGTGGATTTGAAACCCACCATGGCAGATGATAAAATTTAAACTAAAACCAAATATCTTGTATGATTAAAATAATTGGCCCAGTGGCGAATATGTCACCACTATTGATTGTTGTAGAATCTCATCTGATCCCTTAATTCAGGGAAGGAAATCTGCTGTCCTTACTTGGTCTTGCCTACATGTGAATCCTGATAGAGGGCTTATGCCCGAAATGTTGATTCTCCTGCTCCTCGGATGCTGTCTTGACCTACTGTGTTTTTCCAGCACCACACTCTTGGCTAGATGTGAATACAGACCCACGTCAACGTGACTGAATCTTAGCTGCACTCCCAGCAATTTTGGATGAGCAATAAATACTGGCCTAGCATTTGGAATAAAACAAAATCTTTCTAGCTGCCAGATTTGGAGGATACTGTGAAAAACAATGCTCATGATAGTTCTAAAGCGGTGGGAAGAACCTGCTGTAGGTTGAGAGATTGACAGTATTGCAAACTGATGGAAAAGTTGGTCTGCAAGATTCCAAACAATTTACCTGAAGCCCCACGGTGAAACCCATCAAAGTTTTCAGTGGAAGCGGAAGTGCTTCAGGCAGGCATAACATTCCGGGAAGCCACGACACAGATGAACCCTGCTACACCCAACAATTAACTCTTCAATGGTTGCCGACTCTGACTAGCAAGGCTGGTTTAAAATCTACCATGAAAGTAAACACGCCTCACACACAGAAATTAATCCCCACATTTTTACTTTCTCCCCAACCTGACCGAAACTGGTTTAAACATGCTGTCAAATAGTTGTTCGATCTAGAAGATCTGAGAACGTGGAAAATAACATGCCTAATATTCTTTATTCTGAATATTTAAAATGTAGAATATGCAAATGGACACCGGGTTGAAATGAATCACATTGGTGACATTTCTGAGAAGGCTACATAATTAGATAAGGGAATAAGAAATTGAAAGATATGCGGATGTGAGAGATGAAGGAGGTTGGGAATAGGTTTTCTTGGAACATAAGGAGCAGCACAAACTGAATGGCTTGGTTCTGTATTACAGTCTCACTGCCAACTTAGTTCCTGTAGATTTCTTCTGCACTTTGTTGTGATATATGCCATTTGCAAAAATTCTTTTGACAATCTTTCACTGGGGCACAATCCACCAGGCTGCCTACGCAAAAATAATAAACGCTATACCATTACAGGCTGCAGAATAACAATGAAGGGAGGAAAGGCTCATTTATTGTTTAATGACATAGAGTCATAGAGCTGTACAGCACGGTACCAGACCCTTCGGTTCAACTCATCCATGTGAACCAGATATCCTACATTAACCTAGTGACATTTGCCAGCATTTGGCCCGTATCCCTCCAAACCCTTCCTTCCTATTCATATACTCATCCAGATGCCTTTTAAATGTTGTAATTGTACCAGCCTCCACTACTTTCTCTCCTTTAGGAACGCTTCAAAGAATTTCATGCAAATTGTTACTTTGGGGTTGTTCATTCAAGTCCCCTCCCAATGATATCTTTTCAGAGATACTGTATTCAGATGACATGAGATGAGGAGACATTATTTCACACAGGGAGTAGTGAGCCACAGAATGTATTTGAGGCTATAACACTGAATGCTTTCAAGAAAGAGTTAGATATAGTTAATAGGGCTAAAGTAACCAAAGGGTATGTGGAGAAAACAGGAGCAGGGGACTGAGCCATGATCATATTGAATGGCACAGCAGTTTCAAAGGGCTGAATGGTCCATTCCTGTTTCTATTTTCTATGTTTCTATGAGACAATGGAAAATGAAAACACTTCTTATATGATGCATCTTCCACTTCTTGGGGCTGCTTTAAAGATTCCACTTTTTGAAGAAGAGTTGAGAGCTTTCCTAAAATGCTGAGCAACATCCCTCTCAATTCCAGCTTGTAAATGCTGCTTCTGATTGTATTGTGGCATTGCAGGCTGTTGTTTCAAGTGCAAATCCAAATGTATGTTAAATGCTCAGCATTGTGCTGAAGTGTATAATGACAGGCTATTCTTCTTCAGAAAAGTCTAATTGGGTTATTAGTATTGGTTTGATGTCATAGAGACACAGGGATGTACAGCACGAAAACAGACCCTTTGGTCGAACGCGTCCAAACAGAGAAGATATCCTAAGTATTCCCAATGATTTCATATCTCCTCCCTCCATCCATGCTGCCCAGTCATGATCTTCCTTCTTTCTAACAAAAATGTTTTTACTAAATAAGCAATAGTCTTATGTCACTGTGAGAGGAATCCACAGATCAAGATCAATCATCCAGATCCATTAGGTTAAATTCCACGATGACGGTTGGGAAGCTTGAATTCGGTTAATTAATTATTGTGAAAGTAATGAAGCAAGCATCGCTGATAGTGACCACAAAACTACCTGCTTGCTGCAAAAACCTGTCTGGTTCAGTAAGATCCTTTGTGGAAGGATATTTGCCATCCTTGCCTGGTCTGATCTACAAAGCCTAGAGCAGTTGGCTCAATAGCTGGCTTGAAATGCAGAGCATGGGTTCAATTCCTGTGCCGGCTGAGATTACAATGAAGGAATTTACTTCTCAACCTCTTCCCTTGTCTGAGGTGTGGTGACCCTCAGATTAAACCACCATCAGTCATTTCTCTCTAATGGGAGAGCGGGAGTATGGTGATTTTGCCCTTTATATTCCAGAGCCAAAGCAATGTGATTGACTCATAATTGTCCTCTGAAAATCCTTGGTGGGCCACTAAGTTACACAAAGATGGCTAATAAAAGTTGGCCTTGCCATTGATATGATAGCATCCTGTGAATGAGTGAATTAAAAGTTTCTGAGGGAAGGAAACACATTTTTCTCCTGGAGTTGCTCAGTATCCAGGTATTTAACTCTGAGGTACACTCCAGGTCAATCCTATGAATGGTTGGCAATCCTACTGATGAGATGGCTAGATTGCACCTCGAGAAAGGATGTGGTGACAGGAGTCACTTAAAGGGAATGAATAATGAAACTTGTTTATGAGAATTAACTGCAATGAAGGATGAAGCAATCCTGACTAGCCTGTGGCTTACAATGAATAAAACGTTGAGGAAATTGGCAGGCCTGATGCAATTAAGGGAAGCCCAGAGATTTCAATTTCTTTCTGACTCTTGAAGTTGTTCTCGTTTTTAAATATTTGCATAATGACTGACTGTAACTCCATAATGAGGGGACTTGCTGCTCCTGCCCTCACAAAGATCATTCTCAGCTCATTCAATTCTCTACTTTGCTATGTGGTAATGCTTTGGTGTCGGATCTTTATGTGTTTCATAGGGTGAGGGTATCTATCATAAAACCAACAGTGCTTTAAACTTTCCTTATTAGATACCATTTTGTCTTAAAATGTCACCCTTTCAAGAAAAAAGCCCAAAGCCAATTAATTGGCAGCTGCCAAGATCCAAGCAGGAATGGGACTTTAATGGAGGACTGTCATTTTATGTTCACTATCATTGTCCTGTTTACAAAAGATAGATCCATAATATAATAACTCAGGAAGCCTGACTGGAAAGGAACATTGTTGATGATTGAACACCAAAGTAGAGCCACTCCTCATGGCATACATAAGCTAGTGTCAAAAGCGTGGTGCTGGAAAAGCACAGGCGATCAGGCAGCATTCGAGGAGCAGGAGAGTCGACGTTTTGAGCATAAGCTCTTCATCAGTCCCAAACTGGGATAGACAGTTTTGCAGATCTATCCCTGGGCCTGCTTTATGTGTTTTTTAAATTAACCTGTTCAGAGATGTTATTATACAGATGGTGGGATTTGAACACAGGTCTCCTGGCTGAGAGTTAGGGATGTTACTGCTGCGCTTACCAGAGTCTTCTGGGTCTACTTTATATTTTCAAATCAATCTGTTTCTGGATATTATTGCCCACCTCTGGAATGGACAGAGACTTGATTCCAAGACATCTAGCTCAGAGGTA
>NW_025212043.1:0-1455 GCF_004010195.1 Chiloscyllium plagiosum
GAAAAACATATAAAGCAACAGTACCGCTCAATTTCCTTCTCATTCCCTTCCCTCCGAAATCTCTCGATATATTCTTTGCTGTAACGTTCTTGAGTGTGACACTGCTCTTCAAATATTTTAATTGTTTCATTAAAAGCTTCAATTGCAGTTCTTTTCATTTGTATTTCCTGTAGGAGACAGATAGGTTTTACCTTTAAGTGACAGGTTTACAAGCTATATTTCATAAATATTTCAATTAGATTTTGCACTAAAATTTCCATTTTTCAACTGCAATATGTAAAACATGGAATTTCTGTGTTCTATCGTAAAACTACAGTTTAGAATCAATAAACATCAGAAATGGATGCAATATTCTTTTATGAATGTTACTTGGTACTCAATGGTGACCCTGGAGTACACTCAAATGCATTGCAAAATTCAATTTTGCAACTCTTTCTCAAAAATGAAGTGATTTAGATCCTAACAGTCATTGAATCATGGTTCCTATGGTTTTGGTCAGAAGTTCTGTATGGGCCTTTACCTCCATAGCAAGTAAACACCTCAATTGAAATGAAGTTCACATGTTCTAGAACCAAGCAGCTCAATCCATCTCACAGACGAATGACAATCTGGTTACCGATCTGCCCCTTTTCAAAGTCATATTGAACTGACGACATTAAATGTCACAAATTATGGCATTAAAACCCATGTATTAAACAAGGAGAAAGGGAATTTATTTGCCACATTCTAGCGTTTTTTAAATTCAAGCTTACAGTATAAACAGGTGTAGAGTTCACAGTAATGCAAATTTTCGATAGTAGCATAGAGAGTTAAGAGAATCAGCATTGGAAAAAGGGAATGGTCGGAACCTAATGTACAGGTTTATATAAAGTCATTTTCTTGCAATTGATAAGAAAGCTGTATCGCAATGCAACAATTTTAGGACAAAGACAATATTGTGCACTAAAATTCTCCATGCCCATTGTTGATATCTGCAAAGTCACAGAGCAATATGAACTGAGGCTACAATGCTCCATAAAAAAAACGAATGGGATTTTGGGTCAGTTATGATATAAGGAGAAAGTGAGAACCGCAGATGCTGGATCTTCGTCGGATATGTGGAACAGTCCATCTTCCGCAGCTACACTGGCACCACACCCCACCTTTTCCTCCGCTACATCGATGATTATATTGGTGCTCGTGCTCCCACAAGGAGGTTGAACAGTTCATCCACTTTACTTACACCTTCCACCCCGACCTCAAATTTACCTGGACCGTCTCAGACTCCTCCCTCCCCTTCCTCGACCTCTCCATTTCTATCTCGGGCGGCCAACTCAACACAGACATTTACTACAAACCGACCGACTCACACAGCTACCTAGACTACACCTCCTCCCACCCTGCCCCTGTAAAAACGCCATCCCATATTCCCAATTCCTTCGCCTTTGCCGCATCTGCTCCCAGGAGGACCAATTC
>NW_025212043.1:2139-25000 GCF_004010195.1 Chiloscyllium plagiosum
CCCCCCCTACCCTTTATCTCAGCCCGCTTGGCACACCAGCCTCATTCCTGAAGAAGGGCTTATGCCTGAAACGCCGATTCTCCTGCTCCTCGGATGCCGCCTGGCCTGCTGTATTTTTCCAGCACCACATTTTTCATCTCAGTATGATATAATCAAAGTTTTTGAAGACTCAGGTAGCTACTTTTGTTAATGAGAGAAAAACAAAAATTAAGGAAAGTGCATTCAAAAACTATATTAAAATGCACTGAGGAATAACCATTTCTGCAAAGAATGCATTTTTGAGGACTTGGCTATATAGATCTGACCCAAATCACAAAACAGAAGAGAAACTTGAAGGACTTGATGATGTGTTTCACATCTTTTAATAGATATAATTGACATTACTGATTATTAAAAGGTAGTGATACTTGAAACATAACACCCAAAGAAAGCACACCAATGGTGGTAATGCACAGATCAGACATCTTTAACAAACAATTGAGAATTGTGAAAACCTTCCTGCGAACATTTAGTGGAAATATAATCATGC
The DNA here is from genome assembly GCF_004010195.1 of Chiloscyllium plagiosum. Classification (NCBI taxonomy): domain Eukaryota; kingdom Metazoa; phylum Chordata; class Chondrichthyes; order Orectolobiformes; family Hemiscylliidae; genus Chiloscyllium; species Chiloscyllium plagiosum. The sequence goes on from NW_025212043.1 coordinate 2,669, forward strand.
ATCAGTGCCAACACAGCCAATAACAGCATGCAGGACTCAAAACTAAATGAAGCCATCTCAAGTTGGAATGCCATCAAAAAAGAAAGGAATGTGTTAAGGTCAACTAAGCCAACAGCATTACACCTACTGCAGCATATATAATTTATTCCATGCATTCAGAAGCATCAAGCTGGAAATATATTTGCCTATTCCCATCCTCAAGTCTCAATTATCCAGCCCTTGCCTGTTCACATATTTCTTCTCTTGCCCCAGTAGCAGATTTACAACTATTCGAATTCCACTGGTTGGATTAAGTTACCGCTTTACAATCATTGTTTTAAAAAAAAAGACATTACTATCAATTGGACTTGTACTTTGGTAGGAGAAAGTGAGGACTGCAGATGCTGGAGATCAGAGTCAAGAGTGTGTTGCTGGGAAAGCACAGCTGGTCAGGCAGCATCCGGAGGAGGAGAATCGACGTTTCGGGCAAAAGCCCTTCATCAGGAACCTGAAGGGCTTATGCCCAAAAGGTCAATTCTCCTGCTCCTCGGATGCTGCCTGACTAGCTGTGCTTTTCCAGCAACACTCTCTCGACCTTGTGCTTTGATAGGTTAGATGTACCTGCGATGTCCGTGTGTACTCTTCATAAAGCCGATCATATTCTTTACTCTTATCCTGATATTGGTTATGATATTCCTGCAGTTTTTTGCCAACAGCATCAATATTGTCTTCCTTCACCACTTGATCCTGTTTAACAAAATGAACAGTACATCATACAATCGCTATGTTCTCATCAAGATGTGCGATACCACGAAGACAGACATTTGATTTTCTTTATTCTTTCATGGAGAATGGGTACTGCTCTCAAGACTAACATTTGGTGCTAATTCCAACTGCCTTTAAATTGAGTGGGAGGGAATATTCCCTCTAATTCTTTTTAAATTTGTGTGCAAACCTCTGATGTCCATGTGCAGCATCAACTTCTGAACCCAGACATCAATGGTCAGCATGCTGATCACCCCAATTTTAATGTGCATACTCTCACAGTAGATGCACACAGTCATGCAGCTTTGAAGAAGATTGTTTGCTAGACTATTTCAGATTGCAATTAAGGGTCAACCATACAGCTGTGGATTGTGGATCTTGTGTCAGAGAAATGCAACAATCCGGGCAAGGATGGCAGACTTCATTCTCTTAAAGAACTTAGTTAACCAAATGGGCTTTTTTAAAAAAAGTAATTAGTAACAGCTGCTATGGTCACCTTTACTGAGACTAACTCTACATTATAGATTTATTAGTTTAATTCAAATTGCATCAGCTGCTGTGGTGGGGTTTGAACCCATGTCTCTGCGTCCCAAAATATAATCCTGTGTAAAAAAAAGTGAAGATTTCGCTCTACAAGATGGAACACTATCTATCCACGCAGCAATTCTGGCACCAAACTATCAATCAAATTCATACCTGCATTAAAATCATGGTGAAACAAATCCAGAACCGGAGGCATCCGGCCCATTCATGATTAATTGTAAATTGTAAAATATGTTTGATATGACAGATTAATCTGTCACATTAATTACCTTTTGACTACATATATTTTAAATAGGCAGTCAGCCTTCTTACAGTAACCACGCCTCATTGGAGAACTCCTATATTAACATGGCAACCAAAAATCCCCATGGTTAGAGAGGGGCTCAACTAACAAATCCAGGAAATAAAAACAGTTATCTTACCTGCTGGAACTTAGAGACGGGATACATTAATTTTACGTCCAATTTTGGGTTGTACTGGGCTAGTGACTCATGCCTGTAATGGTTAATGAGTTCCACCACGGAATTAAAAGTGAGTGGGTCAGAGAAGCCATATTTTCCATCTCGATGGTATATTTTGATTAGCTTGTTATTGCCTCCTTTCCTATAAAAGGACAAATATAAAGGCAGTGGTAATTTGTGCAGCTAACATGCAAAAATAGATCAAAAGAGACTGCATTAAGGCAAACAACAGCAACAAACTGAACTTAGTTAAACAGCCCCAGTCCTTGAAGCAGAGATCTGGACAATGACACAAAGAATTGAATGAGAGTTTGTAGTTCATTTGGTAAAACCTTTGCCTCCAAATCAGACTGTTTGTGGTTAAACTCCAACTCCAGACTTGAGCATAGCAGTCTGGCTGATGCTCCACTGCAGTAGTGAAGAGATGCTGCATTATCAGAACACCATCTTTTAAATGATATGTTAAACTAAGACCCCATCTGCCTCTTAGGTGAGCATAAAATATCGCATATATTCTCTCAAAGGTAAGGACTGATTTTCCTTAACCAGCATTACAAAAACAGACAGGGCTGTTTGTGGGAGTTTGCTGTGTGCAAACTGAGTTGCTGTGTTTACTCCACAGTAACTACATTCCAAAATTACATTTGCTGAAAGGCATTATGAAAATGAAACTCTTGCCTTTATTATTATCAGCCTTTTAATGCACATCTCCTTAATGGTCAGTTTGCATATAATGGATATAAAAGGGTAAAATCGCTATAGTCCTACCAGACCATGGGGCTGCTCTCTCAGAGAGACATGATTGGTGGTGGATAAACATGAGGGTCACCATGCCTCAAGTACGGGGAGAGGTTGTGAAGGAGAGTTCTTCATGGTAACCTCAGATGATGCAGGAATTGAACATCTCTGCACTGCAAACCAACTGTCCAGCCAACTAAGTATAGATAGCTTCCATTCTATCATTCAGAAGTGCATTCAAATTCAAGTTAAATTTGATCCACCCAAATCCTCAATGACTTTTCACTTGATATGGACCTTAAAATGGAAATCCAACCATCCTGACAATAAAGTAACAACTTGAAAAAAATAGAATAACTCCATCCTAAAAGAGATATGTTTTCGTACCTGTAATAATCAATTTAAAACAAGGCTTTTCTATCGCCAGTTAAATCTCAAGTAAGACTCTAACATTATGGTAAACACAAATAATTCACATTTGATATCCTTTAACCTCAAATTTTTCAGAAAGACTAACAGTCCACAGCATATACCGGTATCTGCTTACTCCAAGTTTCATCCTTATTCAAAGCAGGCTTTTTAAAATTGATCTTTCTTTCATGTTCTTACAGTGGTTGTGAGTTGCACACTGTATGAGAAAGCTAAGAAAAGTTGTCTCCAAAAAGAACTCATGGTTGACCAGAGTGACAGGCACCAATCTGAGTAAAGGCTTGATCACCAACTGGCTTATTGCCTCAATGGGGACCAGTTAAGCTCTTAATGGTATCATCAGACAAACACTAAAGAAGCAAGCCCAAATCATTTGTGTTGCTTTTGTATGCATTCAAGTAAACAGCAATAGATTCTTTCCGGGAGAAGCTTGGGGTCAGGTCTAAAGCCCAACCCCTCGGTTGGGACTCATGACTTGGGAAATTGAAAGAATTGACTAGAAGTCAACACAAGTTAAACAAAACAAAAAGAAAAGACAGACTTCTCCTAAAACCTTCAGAGCAAATCTTTTTCTTCTCTTAAACTGAACCTTGAATTTCTATATCAATGTTAAATGTGCTAAAAGTTGAATGTTACTGTTGGAGCTATAAAAGGTGATGGGGACAGACAAAAATAATGTAGTTTGTTTTAGGTTTAAGGCCCACTTGAGCACACAATCAGTATTAAGACTCCAGTATATGACAAAGCAAGTGTTGACTTTTGGATGGAATATTAAAGTGAATCCCTGTCTATCCTCTCTGGTATAGCTAAAAGATCTCATGGTGCACTATTTTGAAGAACAGGGAAGCTATCCCAAAATTCTGATCAATAGTTACCATTCAGTCGCCAACGCTAAAAATTGATTATCTGGTTAAAATAATCGCTGTTTGCAAAAGTTTGCAGCGTGAGAGTTTCTTATAACAGTGACTATATCTAAACAGCATTGAGTACAAAGCATTTTTGGTTGCCCTGAGTTGGGAAAGGCACCACCATAACATATGACAAGCTTTTCTCAAGATTAAACTAAACTGACAGGGAATGGGCATCAGCGCATAAGAGGAGTCAGGAGCAAAACAGGAATAAAGGAGCGAGAGGAAGCAATTTTTAAATCTGCAGCCATATGAAGAGATTTTCTTGCATGTCTTAAAATATTCCATCCCTATTCAATCTCATGTGTTCCCTTTCAATGTGCTAGTTGAAAAATCTAATGGCACCTCCACTCAACCACCAGAAGCCTAACCTCAAGTATATTATGTGTTTTAGAAAGATCCATGTAGAATAAGACTGGTCTCGTTAGCAATTTTGTAAATATGGTCCAAACCAGCATCTTTTTCCCCACCTTGAAATTTGATACAAAAATGGCAATCTTGATAGAGGTAAACAAGATTATAACAGGTGTACATAGACAGGCAAGGTTAATATCCACAGATAGGCAAGGATAGATTTAGGATTCTGGGCAAGAAATGCAGGGAGAATGTGGGGAAAAACTTTTTTTGTATGGCTAATCATAATGACATAGAACTCACTGCTCATGCGAATGGTGGAAATACAGATTGTCTATGATTTGAAAGGTAAATTGAAAGGACACTAAGGAAATAAACGTGCAGGCATAGCATGGAAAAATGAGTCTGACTGCATTGATCCATGGGGCATCGACATGAATTTGATGGTTTCCGTCTGTGCCATAAATGACTCGTACAACTTTTTCCATTCATATTCCTTTAATACCTTGGTCACACTCACAGTAAATAAGCTACCAGATGAGAAAATATTCTTGTTCATTGCATATGAACTGAATTTTTGATACACTTGTGCTTGATTTTCACTTTTTTTTTTAAACACAATGTATTTTGATTTGTCAAAAATATGTTGCCAGCTACTTTCTGTTGATATCCATTCCTGGTATTGCAAACATCAGTTATATCCTAAAGTGGTGTTCTAATTTGTAAACATAGTTACGGTAGGCTTATAATGTGTATGGAAAGATGTGCTTTACAGTAATATTAGTTATAACTGCTGCAGATTTTGATCACATACATTACATACAATTTATCTCCTCTATATATCAAATAAACAAATTTATCTTTACTGATTACCCAATGTGTTATGGTACTCTTTAGCTTGATGCTGAACTATACAGATCAAAGACATACCAGGTTGAGTCACTCTTTTATGGAGGTATTTCTTGCTACCAGGTAGCAACTGCATGATTACAGTTTGCACCAACATCTCTGGACTATTGCCAGATATAAAGTGGGTGCAGAGGAGGGGTTGAAAAAGCTACCTATTACCTCCCGATGCATTTAGTGAACAGTGCATTTGTACAGGAGATGAAAGAAAGAAAGACTGGAGATTGCTGTGATACCTTTCCCCCCAAAATACTGTTGATATTCATTGTATAGCCTCACACACGATAAAAGGCAATTTGGTCAGAAATCAGAGGGATGTCAATGCCTTTGGAGACAATATGAAGTTAATGCTGTTCAGACAGATAAAGCTGTAGACTGGGAAAACAGAAAAGAAAATGCAATGACAGACACTAACTAATCTCTCGTTCTAAAAAAAAGAGAAAATATAGTAAAGTAACTGTCTTTCAAAAAACCTTTTATTGCAATTAAAAAGCTTAGAAGTTGTGCAAGAGTTCTTAGCATTACTTCACCGAACTTTTTAATAAGCTAATACTGAGGCTGAATTAAGGGAGAACAATGCTGTGCTAAATGGATAATTGGCTGCATTAACAATTCAAGCAGTTATTTGTGCAACTTTCCAAGAAAATGAACCAGTGCTAAGTAATACTTTTAGCCAAACTCGTACAATAAGATTAAAAGTAAAGCAGAGATGGTTTCCTGATCTGCACTGATCATTTACTAATTTTTCTTACTTGATCACAATGGAAATAAAACACATTATGACTAACTTTTAAAATGTAGTGGTGGGAAGTCAAATGTGACAACTATCACGTGACAATGAAAGAAATCATTCAACAAGATACTAATAGTCTGCATTAGAAAGTCCATGTCACTATAATATCCATATTGAACTGGGTGACAAATAACTTATGTATTTAGTGTTGAGGTGATCAATGTAAAGCACATCTTTCCATACACATTATAAGGCTACCCTACCATACTTACAAATTAGAAGTATACGATTGATGTTTCCAATACCAAGAATGGATATCAACTGAATCCAGCTGGCAACATACTTTTGACAATTCAAAATACAATGCGTTTAAAGAAAATCGAACAAGTATACAAAAAATTCAGTTCTTACAGAATGGACAAGAATGGTTTTCTCATCCAGTAGCTTGTTTAATGGGAGTGTGTCCAAGGTATTAACGGAAAAGCATTGTTTAGTGAAAGAGGAATGAAATTCATTGTTGACTGAGCACAATTGCCAATTCTAATAAAATCCCAGAGGACTGTAAGGAAAACTACTCAACAACCCAGTTATTATTGTTTAACTAAACTTCCAAAAAGCTTTTGATGAAATACTACAAAAAAAAGACTACCAAACGCAATAAATTTATGGGATTAATGGGAAGATTTTTGAGTCAGGCTGTCATGGAGACAGGAAATAGTTATTTGTGATAGAAGCACTGCATAAGAGTTGATTAATACTGAACTTCCACAGAAATTGGTACTGGGGCAACCACATCTTTATCACTGACTTAAGTGAAGGCATCAACAAAATTATTTGCAACTTCATAAAGATGTGAACAAATGCAAGGACCAAGTCAAAATCAGATCTAGATGTAACAGGGAATACACTTACCATGAAAGTGCAACATGTAGCAGAAGGAACATGTAGCAAGCATGAACGGGTGAATGCATGAGCTTACTAAGATAACAATAAGATGCTTAAGCTGAATAATTTATTGAAGGCCCACTAACAAAAAAAAAGTGAAAATTATTAGAGAATTTATTACATTGATAATTAAAGGAAAGAAGTACTATTCCTTCTTTGAACAAAACTCTAGGTCAAGCCAAATTTAGAACAAAGTGTGGCCCAAGACTGAACACTTATTACAGGCGATCAAGGCCCAGCAAACAAGTGGCTAGCTTCTGAGTAGGTTCAGAAAAAGGTTTAGCCTTGGAGAAATATGATTGAAATCTTTATAATGTAAAGATTACGCTTAGTCCTCATTGATCTGCTATTGAATAATGACAGGAACAGGGAATATAAGTAAACATTGCAAAGATGCAAAATTAACTTTGAAGCCGGGGGCATTTCTTTTTACTGGGTGTTGCCAACTGCTAGAATAAATTGTTGGGATACAGTAGGAGTTTAGATTTGTTGCAAACACTCGAAGGGGAGTTGGACGAGGTCATGTCAGTGACAAGGATGTGGGTCACTGAGATTGGAGTCACCTATCTGGTTTCCCGAAGCTTAAACTCTTGCCGTCGGCAATCATGGCAAACTTTCGTTCTGCTTTCCTCCTTCCTCAAACAGGCGTAGGTTTTTCTAGCCTTTTCCAGGAGATTACATAAGTGCAATGCGACACACAAGATGTGTCATGCCATGACACGCCAGGCTTAATGAACCCAGTGGTGCGCCTTCTATTTGCTTTCTGTCAGTTGAATTTCTGTGAGGATGCTGCGAAGATATTTATATACATGAGGTTCCAAGAGTGAGCAAAGGGTGTGGGGATGACTTCTACATTACTTGCATGTTGCTTGATTTTAAAAAATCTTTATTAAATACCAGCGTGGAAATTTGAGAATCCATTAAAGAACTCATCAAATTAGCAATGCCTTCCCTCCTCAAATAAAACAGTGCAAAGTAACATTTTGACAAGAAAAATTCCAATATTCCAACTTATTGAGTACCTGAGGGTCAATGTATAATCTCCCTGCATCTTAGTAGAAGCATCCCGCACAAGGAATGTACCATCTGGCATGTCACGCAACTTGTCATTCACTTCTTCCCTATAAATAAAAGTGGAGATTAGACTAAGCCAGTAGCTATTTATCAGGAACAAGCCGTTTTATTCTGGCAAAGCTGCTCCTTTTAAACCTGCATCTGCTAGATTACCACATTGACAAGACTAGTAATATTGTTTTTTTTTAACATTAATTACACATTGTTGTCACTCCAATTTATTATACAATGCCTCATCATTTTACCCTTTAGTTCATCTTTTGTATCTTCTATTTAAAGACAACTTTTACTGGTATCTAGCAATGCTTTCCTGCTTGATCTCGCATGGGTAAGCCCATTAGGAAAGTTCCTGCTTGCCAGGCAAGATTTTGTTTAAAAGCACATTGTTTGATACAATTTGATAGAAATTTTGCTTGACACACAAAAACTGACTTTATGATATTGTTAGATTTAGCACAAATGGATCTATGTCCTCCACTATGAAGTCAACTGGTTTTTTTAAGCAAAGTCAGCAGCTACATCTCAACAGCTGTTAGGATGCACCAGACAGAGTTGATATACTGACCTAGAGATATCTCCCCAGTACCATTCAGCATCTTGTAGAGAGATGCTTCCACTATCTTTCATTCCATTGGCAGTTATTGACGTCATGGGTTTAGGTGGCTTCGGAGGAAGAGCTGCAAGCAATAGAAAGAGACAAAACAAGAAATAGAAATTCAAAAGTTTCTCTATATTTCTTCTTCATAACAGTAAAATACCTGTGCTTGAACAGAATGGTGACGCACAAGCAGCATAGATTTTGGCTGTTAATTTACTGATTACTCATTTTGATTTGCTATGTTCTTATTTTGTTAGTTTTTCTGGTGGCAATCTATAAAGTAGGTAAGAAATTTTGGATAAAAGCTCCTGAACCACCTGATGAATGCTTCAGGTGAACAGGAACAATGAGCCAGGACAGCAGACGTTAACAAACAAGGGGAAGAATGACTCAACAAAAACAGAATAAAAACAGAAAACATGGGAAATATTCAGGTCAGACAGCATCAATGGAGAGAGAACAAAGATACTTTTTTGTTTAAAAGAAAGGTCATTAATTTGAAACATCAACTTAAAGGGAGCAATTACCTAATGGGATACCAACAATTTTTAAAGTAAGAGTTGAAAGTGTGTTGCTGGAAAAGCACAGGTCAGGCAGCATCCAAGGAGCAGGAAAATCTAACCTACTTGGATATGTTACAACATAGAGGGTAAGTGACCTCTGATCCAGAGGTAAGGACATCACCATTGTGCCACAAGATTGAAAGGTAGCCAAATCTGTTGACTACCTATTTTCCACCTGAGGGTATTAAAACAAGGTGAGGAAATTAGTTGATTGCGAAATTGTCCCCTTTGAACAGAAGGCAGTCAATAACATCCTATTATTCCAGAAGGGCAAGAGATAACCTAGGATGTTTAGGACATGTTAGCCTAATATCAATTGTAGATTTGTTAGGTACAGCAGTATTGGGCTTTTGAGCAAACAGGAGTCGACCAGAAAGAGTCAGCACGGACTTGCAAATGATGTGTCACATTTGGACACAGGAATTACTGATAAAAACAAACATTCATTGTCTGTTCCTAATTGATCTTGAAGGCAGTGGTGAGCTGTTTTCTTGAATACAACTGAGTGTTTTTTTTAGGCCATTTCAGAGGATAGTTAAGAGTCAACTACATTGTTGTGTGTAAGGAGTCACATGTAAATCAGACTAGATAAGAACAGACAGATGATTTTTAATCTGAAAAACACTATTTATGAATGTTATGGATTTTTACAAAACTCAGTATTTTAATGATCACCATTAATATTGTTTCATTAATTGAACTTAAAGGGGGTAACTAATGAATAGATAAAGGAGTACCTATGGATGCCATTTATAAGATTTCCAGAAGTCATTTGACAAGATTTGATACAAGACAAAGATTGGGCTGCTAACTACTCGCCTGAATATGGAATTGGTTCGGACTAGAATACCAAGTAGGAATAATGAGTATGCACCCAAACTGGCCTTCTCTGGGCATCTGTACTGGTTTGCAAATCTTACACCACGTTTACAAATTACTTTGATGAAGGTACAGGGAATCAGACATCTAAGTGTGCCACTTATTTTAGTGCTGTCAACAATATAAATGGAGTAAATGGAAGGAAATAATTGCAAAGGAGACATGATAAATTAAATGAGTGGGGAAAATCTCGGGTGGAGTCCAATGTAAGGAGATTGAGAGGTCACCAACTTTGAACCCAAGGAAAGAACAAAGTATTTTCTAAATGCTAAGAATCTAAAAACAGTACATGATCAGAGAGATTGAGTCATCTATAGAATCAGTGAAACCTATTGAACAAGTACAAAATAATTAAAAAGATTAGCGGAATGTTGGCCTTCATTCAAGTGGGTTGAAATAAAAAGGGGTAAAATGTGTACCAGACTGTACCAACATTCTAACTAGAAATCGACTGGGGTGTGGTCACTCTACCTCAGGAAGGACGCATTAATTTTGGGGGGAGATGACGATGCACCAGAATGGTAATGGGGCCACAGGTATTACATTGAGAAAGATTGCACTGACTTAGACTTGTATTTTCTTAAAAGAACATTCAACAGGTCAATTGATTGAGGTGTTTAAGATGATTTAAGGATTTAATGGTAGGGTGGGGCTGGAGAGGAAAAAAAGAGACGAGAGCAAGAGAGCATGCATGTGACAGAGAGCAAGAGAAAATAAAATTATTTCCTTTGATGGGAGAGACCAGAATATGTTGTTCAGGATGAAGTCAAACACCTCTTCACATGAGGGCTAATGGAAATTTACAACTCATTCCTAAATCAAAAAACAATGACAATTTTTAGAGGGTTGGTTAATTCAGTTGGCTATAAGGCCAGTATGTGAATTGGATTCATGTCAACAGCATAGGGATTGATTCCTAGGGTTCTTGTGGCACAGCAGTTTTGTCCCTACCTCTGGATGAAGAAGCCTGGTTTTAAGTTTCTCCTGCTCCAGAAGTGTAAGGACATCTCTGAACAGGTTGATTAAAAGATCTAGGGTTTGATTCCCATCCTGGCTGAAGTCTATTTAGGGCCTACCTGCTTGAACTACCCATGGCTGAAATAAAAAAATCATGGCACATTGCTGCAGTCCACCAGTTAAGGGCTTGTCTTAAAGTAGAGAACAAGATTTCTTCGTGTTCGGCAAGGTTATCAAAGGTAATTTGGCCCAGGCAAGTAAATGGAGTTGATGTACAGGTCAGCCATGATCCAATTAACCGAATAATGAAGCAGACTCAAGGAACTGAATGGCATACATATGCTGCTGTGAAAAGTAGTTTCCAGTTGATTGAAACAGTGTCTACACTGAAAATGTTTTAACACAGATAAATTATCGGATACAATTTTGAAGATCCAAGGTTAAATTGAACCAAGTTTCTAATCTAAGTGATCCAAGTTTTGGATACTTCAGAGTTTTTATCTAGAAGAATTTTGCAGAAATCAGTGTTTAAGACAGTGAAGATAACTTACTTTATCTGCACTGAAAGATAAACAGATGAAGGCAGTAGTCATTTAGGAATAATTATAATTTTCAATCAATGTTGCTACTGATGTAGGAGTCACAGTTATACTCTAAGCTTTAAAAAAAAAAGTCTTAGATAATGATAACTACTAGATATCAAGTTTCATAAGCCAGCTTAAACATGTTGAGGAACCCTAAAGGGTTTGCCCTCATTCAAATAATGTGCTGAATTGTTTTATGCGTGATAACCATCATCTCTTTATTGCTGGCCTCTAAAAAGCTGTATAATCACAAATAGTCTGTTCTGTTCCACAGTTTCAGTTTCACTACACTGTTGGACATTATTCACAAATGATACAGAATTCCCACTGAAAAGAATAAATGGAAATGATGATTTTCATTTTGGGTTTTCCTTCCAACTAATTTTTTGATTTTATTTTGATTCAACATCAATCCCCAACATGCAAAATAAGCCTCCATGTATTCTGGTACTTCCTATCCAAATGAAACTTGTAACATTTATCTCCAATTCCTCTCTGTGCATCTTTCCCTCAATATTTGAGATCACAGATTATTCCCCCAAAGGGCCAAGACATTTGATTCTATTTAGCAAACAGTCCAAGAACTGAACAAATTCATCTAAAGACAAAATGGAACATGTAAGAAGCATGTCATTGTTATAGATGTTAGTACTGTCTGAGCTAACAGACTACAGAAAAAGAAACTACACATTATACATTTCAGGAATTGGCACAGTGATCCAGGAGGTTCAATTTTAAACTGAAATATCCAGGTTCAAATCTGAAACATGTTGATTGGATAAGCAGTTCTTCTAGTATTAAGTATGGTAAACAGCATGCCTAATCCATAGAACAAATTAATCACAATTTGGCTCTAATGCCAATTTTGCCATGAAATGCAGTACGGATATATGGTTTAGTAATTCAACTACCAGGTAAGTTCACACTCATACTTTTCTGAGAGATGGGGCATCATGTTGCAGCTGTTCAGGACATTGGTGGGACCACTTTTGGAAAACTACATTCAATTGTGGTCTCCCAGCTACAGGAAAGAGATTGCCAAACTTGAAAGGGCTTAGAAAAGATTTAAATGGATGATGCAGAGGTCGGAAGGTTTGAGCAATACGGAGTGACTTAATAGGCAGATGCATTGGATGCGTTGGAGGCTGAGGGGTGACCTTATAAAGGTTTATAAAATCATGAGGAGCATGGATGGAATGAATAGTCAAAGTCCTTTCCCTGGGGTGGGGAAGTCCAAAGTGAGGGCATAGGTTTAAGTTGAGAGGGACAGATTGAAAAGGGACCTGAGGGGCAATGTTTGCATGGAGAGGGTGGTGCATGTATGGAATAAGCTCCTAGGGGAGGTGGAGGAGGCTAGTACAATTATAGCTTTTAAAAGGCATCTGGATGAGTATATGAATAGGAAGAGTTTAGAGGGATATGAGCCAAATGCTGGCACATGGGACGAGATCAGTTTAGGATGTCCGGTCGGTGTAGACGAATTGGACCGAAGGGTCTGTTTCCATGCTGTATAATTCTGACTCTCAGAGGAGTTTTATTTCTCTTCTAAGCAGGAATTACTGGAAGAGGTTTTATTTTCTCAAACACTTTTGCACGTGAGACAAATTTGAAGGTAAAAATTAAACCATAGTAATTTAGTTCTGGCATACCATTCACCCTCAACCCACTAATTTTCTTTGTATTCAACATTAGATGGCAATGACGCATATGCTAGTCTTCGCCCAAATTACCATCATTCATTCTGCTGTGTTGACAATTAATATTCTCTATTCAATGAGGTATCACAGCTAAACGCATGCTAGTTCTCAAAAATCGCAGATCACAAGACAGCTGTGGCCACCTTGGTTAAATATTTGTTCACTACCTAAGGGGTCCAAGTCTAACCTTGCACCTTTATTACTGCACTAAGTTCTGTTACAACAGACTGACGATTGTACCTATGCTCTTCCTTCTTGAATTGAATTAACTGTGTTCAGTTAGTCTTAAATTACCAATCTGGAATGGATCCCTTCAAACATATCCATTATATGGGCAAATCCTTTAAAAGGTTTTCCCCCTCCCTTCACATTAGTTTTTCCGCATGCAAATGATAACTGGACACTAAATGCATTCCACCTCACTACAAAAAAAAATGACAATGTTTCCAAAATTACAACCCATTACAAATCTTAGCTTCCAAACAAAAGAAACTTCACATCAAGTTTAGGGCAAAGACGATGAAAATAGAAGTAACTTGAAACTGCTCTATTAAATGGAGCTAAATCATTTTTGAATTTATATTTTGCTAGCCTATATTTCTTCCAGAAAAAAAGTAATTTCAAGTCAACATAGCTAAAAAGGCTCATTATCCAAAAAAATAAACAACATTAATGTTTTGTCTCTTGCCCTTCATTTCAAAATAAAATTAACCCTAAGCAATTACAATTTCAGGTGGCAATCAATACTGCTAATCTTTGTATTATTTTCTGTATTAAAACTTTAGCATTTGTTCAAACATGAACACAAGTTACTCAGGATAAAGAGGACACTAATTCAGATCAAAACTGTAGTGTAATCCAAGACAATCCTGCAAAGTTAGTAGTTTGAACATTCCATACTAGGTTGCGACTCTCAATGTTGCAGAAGCTCATTTAACATTCCTTAAACATTGAGCACATTAAACCCATGCAATATTCACAACTAATCAAACAGACCCTTAAATTGTACACAGCATTCAAACAATTCAATTAAAGAAACTTGCCACTTATGAAAATTTTATGATAATTCTTTTCAAAAAATGTCTAATTACCAAGTCTTTAGATAATTGGATCTAAAAGCTATAATTACTCTCTGGCTCTGTTGTCCAATAGAACTCTGTACTGTTAGTTTAGTTTGGCAATTGCTATGGTTACATATTCTTAACCTACAATCATTCTTGCTGATGCAACACAAATGTAGAAATGTGCTTTCCATGAGATACTTCAGGCTTAACCTTTTCATTATATTGTGCACCAGAAAGTAAAGTCTGGCATTTGTATGATACATTTCCTTTAAAGACAATTACTCCACCAATTCACAAAATTTCATTAAAAAAACATAAGGACATCTCGCTAGGAGCTCATTTAAATAAATATGCTTTACTTTGAATTAGCCTATGCAGACTCCTTTTAATCTCAAACAGAAGTACAAGCCCAACTCTTGATTCTTACTTGGCTAATTATTTAAGATTGCAGTAAAAGCCTTTTGATTTAACTACTTAATAAGAAATTCAGAGAAACATTGCAAGGCATGAACATAAAAACTTAGTCACAAAAATAAAGAGGGTGATGAATTCTAAAATCAGGTATTTATGAACCCAGAATAACTAGTTTGAGGATATTCTAATGACTGCATCCTTAAATTCAATTCAAAAGCAAGCAAATTCAGTCCACTGCTAGAAGCCAACTGGCTCTTGCTTACCCAATGATTAAGTGGAGAATGGGGGCATTTAAGTTTCAAAAGACTTTAATATAGAGTCAGAGAGATGTACAGCATAGAAACAAACCCTTTGGTCCAACTTGTCCAAGTCGACCAGATATCCCAAATTAATTAAGCCCCATTTGCCAACATTTGGCCCATAATCCTCTAAGCCCTTCCTATTCATATACCCATCCAGATGCCTTTTAAACATTGTAATTGTACCAGCCTCCACCACTTCCTCTGGTCACTCATTCCAGACACAAACAACTCTTTGCATGAAAAGATGCCCCTTAAGTCCTTTTTTAAAATCTTTCCCCTCTCACCCTAAACCTATGCCCTCTAGTTCTGGACTCCCCCACCTCAGGGAAAAGACCTTGTCTATTTATCCTACCAATGTCCCTCATGGTCTTATAAACCTCAATAAGGTACCCCTCAGTCTCCAACACTCCAAGGAAAACAGCCACGGCTTATTCAGCCTCTCCCTTCTTGTAAGGTAAACAATTTTGTGTGAAGGGAACAAAGAGGGCAATGGATACAAAGCTTCTAAAAAGGTGAATGCTACAACATAAAAAAGCATGAGTGCAAGAAAATTGTGGTCAACATAAGAAAAACATCAAATGCAAATACTGCTTTTCTCAATATTTTAAATCAGTGTACAACAGGAAAACATTCTCTTGGCAAGCTCACCAGTTCAAATGGTTGAGAAGTGTCTGTGATGCTCCCAATCTTGAGCTTAAATGGTGGGTACTCCACCATTTTATCCCAATGAATGCTACTGATGAATATTTTCTGAACATTTTAAACAGTGGAATTTCAAAAACTTTTAATTTGCATCACTGAATTTTTTGCAAGAGGGCAGAAGCTTTACAAACATCTGCATATGCATTAGAAAAGTGCAAGTAGACAATTGTCTCTCAAAATACTCAATTAAAACAAGACTTAATATTTCCTTTAACTGGATCTGCCTTCAGTAATTTCTTGACTGTGAATAATAATGCACAAATTCAATATATTAAAAAAACTACATTCAGTATGAAAGTCTGCTCCAAGGCAGCACCTGAAATGGAAGAGCTGTACTCATTATTATGCAGATACAACAAAACTGGCAACTATCAGTTCTGATTCACCACAAGTCAACCAGACTAAAATTATTGAATGCAAATACAATTGCAAACTCTGAAAACACCGAGTAAATTATTTTGCGGCTGTTGGTGGGTTGAACTAAATCGCTTTTGCTCCAAGTCTTAGACAGAGTTTAGTTTCATGACTGACAAAACAAAAACAAAACATACATTTCACCCTAAAACAAATGAAACGAATAAAGTCAGCTCAGATTGATCACACAATCAAGAACCATGTGTTTATGTGTGGTAACACTTCACATAACCCTCCACATTCCTTTCAATGATTACTTCAGGAATGGGTGAACTTCTATATACTGAATTCTACAGAGATCTTTTCACAGTTTTAAGGTCAATGGCGTCAGCATGGTACATATGATTTGGTTATGGAAAACACATCCTGGGCTATTACTATTTTGTACTGGATTTGGAAAAGAAAAAATGGTCCACAGCAATCCATTAATTCTTTCCAAATAAAGGATCATGGGCATTTTTACTGGCATAATCATTATAACAACCACATTCTGAGAGTTCTTTAAAATGTGAATATTGATCAAAGCTGACATGGTAAAGTCATTTTTTTGAAATGAATGGACACTCTAGTTGAAATCTTTTTAGTAGAGATTTTCTTTCCAATTTTGATGGTCATTAAATAAATTGAAGTTATATATTAGTTTAATTCACATTTCATCACATTCCCAGCTACTCCAACTACCCATATTATATCCTTTAAACATTGGCCCCAAAACACAGTTGGTTATGTTGAATGAAAGTGTACAAAACACTTGAGTTATAAACACTGACACTTAAGTTTAAGGTACCCTGGAGTTTATTACAAAATAAGCTTATGTATTTCACTGAATTTCTGGTCTAGACCCTTGATGGCTTGTCAGTCAAAATATACCAGCAAACCTTTAAAAATACACCAAATATTAATATTGGCTCAATTTGAACCAGCAATGCCCTGTTAAAATAAATATGCTCCAACAGCCCATCTGTAGCAACAGAAACAAAATAAAAATTTAAATACTTCAGAAGGAAAATGAGTGACAAAACCACTATCTGAAACAGCATCACGTTTCTGTATGTGGCCCAGTGATGCCATCCAAAAGCCATTTCACATAAACTGTAATTCAGGCTAAACCCAACAAATCACGTCATTTCACTATTACCTAATTTTAACATAGCTCTCACAACGCTGGCTAAAACGAGACTGGGTGGGAAGTCTCTTGCTGATCTTACATGTCTAAAACTACCCTGAGTTTACTGTACCATTGAGCAGAGAGGAAGGTATTTTGGAAAAATTAGAAGATCACTGCCTCCAAGCACCCTTTTATAAAGTAGCCTATAAGATGGAGTGCTATTTGTTTTTAATAAAAGGAACACCCACGAGAAGGGGTAATTAGTTTAGTAGCACTCTAACCTAAGCAAAGCAAATATCATTGGTTACCAGGGAAAGCAGTTTTAGAGTAATAGTAAAATAGTAAAGGGGGGACAAAGTTTTATTCAAAATAAATGGATTTTATCACATAACTGTAGCAGAGAAAATCTAAATGATCTTCAACAATAGCCAATTTTAAGATTTTAGTCTCCATCTTCTAATACTCTACACTCCAACTGACGCTTTCCTTTTCAATATAGTTCAGAATGTTGCATCTTTATTGCCTTACCGTGTATAGTAAATGATTCCAAAAGGAGGTTGGCATGCATTACTAAATGCAGCATGTCTACTTGGTGCATTGTCAATTCTTTTATATGTGCCAGATTCACTCCTTGGTAGCATGCTTGCTAATGAGGTTGAACTTGGCATTTGCTGAACTTAAAGCCCTATATCAGAAGCTCCTGCCAGTATTTACCTTTTGAATGAAGACGATGTTCTAGCCAATCAGAGTGCTACATGAGGATCGTATGTTTCTGACGTTATGGAGGATAGCAATAAAGTGCAAGTGTGTTACAGCAAGCAGCAGACATTAAAGACACCATCTATCTCTCTCTGTCTGTATACAATATCTCCACACACACGGGGACCTAAGCTGTCCTTCATTCCATACAAAGCTGATGTTTGGAAATATACATTTTCTCTGCAATAAATTTATAAATTTCAATAGCCCTTCACATAACAGACGTTGTTTTATCCAGAGCCTATTCACCAACATTTGCTTACTGCCCAATCTATCCTAATTTTTTTTTCCTTTAAACCTTTTGCTGAGGGTTTTGAGCACCTGAAAATGAAGACGATTTCGACAAACCATGTGCTATTGAATTTGAAATAATCACTGTTTCAGAAAAAACAAATCGATGAGATCAATTTTACATGCCCCAATAATTGCATTTTGCCTTTCCCTTCTCCACAATTGTTACTGGCAATGAAAAAAAATCCATCAGCATTACTGTCAAACTGTCTCAGAACACTATTCAAATGTCCTGATTCATCAACAGATTTTTTTCCCACTGGATCAAAGTTTTAGAATAAGTGTAGAGTGTTACAATAACAAAGAAAAACAGCTACACACCTACATTTGTTACCACTTGGTATAAATGCAGTTTGGCATAAGTCACTAAAATGCAAAGCAAACCCCATCACACATTTACACAGAAGTTTCAGCTGATGTTTAATCCTTCAAAATTTGTAATTAAGTCAAAGTTTTTCTGGAAATGTAGTACAGATGGGGCATGGATTTAAAATAGCACAGAACCAGTATTATACAGGACAGAAGGAAACCATTTGAATCATTTTCATCTGAACTCTCAAATTTATAGAGTGCACAAAATTGAAATGTTATGCATAAAGTAAACATTTAAAATACAAAGCACTTTTACAATGACCTAAAATATGTTTTTCCTTCAATTGCACGAATTGAGTACTTTGGGTTCTTAACAATACTTTTCTAAATGGTACAGGTACACTGGCATGTGGAAAACATTGTAAACCAAGGTATTGTATGAACTGGTTCCCATCCTGAATTTATTCATTTTCTTGTAACTATCTTATTAGTTTCATTACATTCTACTCTGAGGTCAATAAAACAGTGGAGATTAGCAGTTAGAACAAAATAATAGTTTAAAGAGATGGACTTCAAATGTAAAACTGTCAGTATTTATTAGACTTGAAATGTTTACACACTAAGTTTGTAAATTAATTTATATAAGCTGTTGAGTCATGGGACGAGAGAGTTCATAAACTAAATCCAGTTTGCCTCAAGTCCCATTACATGCTCTTACATAGCTATTGTTTCGAAGATGCAGCAACAGAATGCAAAATCACTCCATTTTTTCCAGAGGTCCACACATTCCTTGACTATGCTGCATCCACCAATAAAATTATGTTCATCTGTATCAAATCAAGTTGGATCTGAGTAACTGCTCCAAGCTTGGTTTGCTGCTTCAGTTCTTGGAAACCGAGAGAAGTTTTAGTAAAACACGACAGAAGATACTCTACTCAGTGAGTGAATCATCACAGAATAAATGGTTAAATTTCAAGCATTTTTATTTCCCTTCGGAATTATTGTAATCCTTAACATGAACTTTAATTCTTCACACTACAAGAAAATTACACCTGTTTAAACACAATGAAACTCCTCAGTATCCTTCACTTTTGCCTCGAATTAAGAATTGCTGGATATTTACTGCATATACATTAGGAACAAATTGTCAATTATATAATTGTTACAAACCAACACAAAAAACTGAAATACACAAAGAATCTTGTAATATACGACTCAAGATTTAAAGAGCCGCCTGAAAATAAGGTGACAACCGATCATATAGTCCAAGTTAGTTTATACCTACTCGTGTGAGCTATTTGCCTGACTTAATCAAACAGAGTGCTTGTGACCAGTTGTTCTAAGGTTAGGTCTTTCCTGGCACATAGCTTCTTGCTTTTTAGTTACACCCTTTAAGCATGAAAAGTGGCAGTCCTATTAAGCTGCAGCTGTCATACAGTGAAGCAGAGTCCTCACCACCCACCAAGCTGACACTGCACTGTTTGAATTACATGGTTAATTATGTTTTGGATCATATTTTGAAAGTTTGGGAAAATGCAAAAAAGTGAGTGAGGAAAAGGGCAAGCAAGGGAGCAAAGATGATAGAGATATGCAGAGCCAAGGAATATTTGGATAATATAAAATTTTAAATTAATTCAGTTAGACGATAGCTAAACTCAATTTGGGGGCAAAATGCTTTCAACAGACATCTGCATTGAATCCTGGGCCATTTATTTGTGGATAGATCAGCTTTTGTCAAAATATATATACGACAAGCAGCTGACTGTTTAGTTAGCAAGAGCCCAAACCCTGCTGAGGCCTTTGTATGAGTAGGACAGCTTCTATTTCAAAGGGATGTGTGACAATACTGCTTCTGCAATTACATAAAGCATCCTTGTATATAGGTGAATTCTCACATAGAAACGAAGCTCAAATTGAATAATTGATTAATTCTTGGGAGACACTAAACAGTTCTGACAGAAGTCAGCGCACGAACAGGGCTGATAACGTGACATTACTTACACACACTATTATATCACTATTGATACCCACAGATGAAATACAGAATGCCTTTGTATTATTTCTTTTCTCAATAATTAGTAATTGCTGCTAAAAATAATCCTTACATTCAAACTCATCTTAAAATTCAAATCTGCCCTACCACTGTAAAATGCAGCATATTTTAGTATTTACAATGAAGACGTATTTGGCTAAAAAGAAAGAATTATTAGCATGGAATTAGATTTATTTCAAAATATGATTCAGAAATTTTACAGGGTGCCTGCAATATGTTCCATATCTTTTTCTTACCCTGGTCTCGCATGTAGGATTTGGCAGTTTAACAATGGATTCAAGTGCAGCATAATAGTTAAGCAATACCCCGACAGAACATTAGCATTAAGCTCAGCCCCTTAAAGAGGCTTGGTGCTGTGACACTATCAAGGGTTTGAGCCATGACCACCTCCCCCTCTACCCCATCTCGTGGTGGTATACTCTTAGCTGCATAGTGTACATGGCTGAGCCCCATCAGAATGTGAAGGCTGGGACGATGAATTCAATACAGGTGGTGTTAATTCCTACCACTATGTGTTTGATAACTGTCTGTAAACAAAAATATTAGGTAAAAATATGTCATTCCTCTGTTGCAACTGCATTGTTACTTATCACTTTTGCAGAGGGGTTTTGGAAAAATACTTGAAATATTCTTGACTTTTGCAAAGAGTTCTCTTCAGCATGCTATTGTCTTCTCAAATCCAAGTGACATCATTTGCAAGGACTCGATATGGCTGCACATCTTCAGAATACAAATGAAATTCCTGCCAGCATCATAGCATCAGTACCTAAACCTGTGCCCTAAATTTGTTGTATTCTTTAAAGAGAAACATTCTTTATTTTCATCTGCTGAGGTAAACTTTCCAGTTTTAACAAATATCTTTAGTCGATACAAAATGTTTAGGGGCAAGACAGAGCCAGTTGGCACTGAAAGAGTTGCTAAGCAATACATTCCTTTGAAAGTATACATCAACTACTTTTAAATTCACTCAACACATCTACTGCATTAACTCACCAAATACAAAATAAAAAAAAGTTAAAATGGCTGGTTGTAGAAATAGCTATTTCCTCTGTAAGCTCACCTAAGAATCCCTAGACATTGCAACACGATCTGCAGTGATCCAAAGGGAGTAGCAGCCAGAAGGGGAAGTCTGGCCAAACTCTTATCATTACAATCACATCCAGAAAGTCGCCAGGCTACCAGGATTTCATGGTCTGTGTACAGCACTCTGCCGGGAAGAAGCTGGCCAGTGGATCAGTGCAGTGCTGAGTTCACACACCAACTAGGTATTCAAAGCTCACAAAGCACACTCCAGCTTCCAACAGAAATGATGCCAAGTTCAAGCAGAATCATGTTTCTCTTCAATAAATATTAAAATGAAACATCTGCAGAAGCTCCACCCCCCCCCCCCCCCATCATCACACTCTTTTCCCACCCCCAATCCCCGATCTGAAAACGGTTAGATCCTCTCACTGGCTATTGTCTCCTAATCTGGTGGGACTCTTTGTTTTTAAAAATGGAGCATTATTAAATTTTTAGCATTTTGTTATTAACTCAAAGAGGTCCGGTTTCCTTGGAAACTTCCACAATTAGTCATTCCAGCCCAAACCATCTACAAAATTGTATATTTGGACAGCAGAATTGAGATAATGCAAATTAAAAATGATTTCATTCAAAAACTTGGTGAATAGAAATGTCGCCAAAAAAATCTAAGTCGCAACACTCAAAGGGTTAATGATTATTCTGCAGTTTTCCAAATATGCCCCGAGAATGCCATAGAGTTAGCATTCCAAATTTCCTGAAATTCTTCAGACCTTTGCA
>NW_025212044.1:0-25000 GCF_004010195.1 Chiloscyllium plagiosum
GTTATAGGAAGGATATTGTGAAACTTGAAAGAGTTCAGAAAAGATTTACAAGGATGATGCCAGAGTTGGAGGATTTGAGCTATAAGGAGAGGTTGAATAGGTATGGGCTGTTTTCCCTGGAGTGTCGGAGGCTGAGGGGGTGACCTTATAGATGTTTATAAAATCACGAAAGGCATGGATAGGATAAACAGACAAAATCTTTTCCCTGGGGTAGGGGAGTCCAGAACTAGAGGGCATAGGTTTGTGGTGAAAGGGGAAAGATATAAAAGGGACCTGAGGTGAATTTCTTTCACGCAGAGGGTGGTGTGTGTATGGAATGAGCTGTCAGAGGAAGTGGTGGAGGCTGGTACAATTACAGCATTTAAAAGGCATCTGGATGGGTATAGAGGGATATGGGCCAACTGCTGGCAAATGGGACTACAGTGGGTTGGGATATCTGGTCGGCATGGACGAGTTGGACCGTGCTTTATATCTCTATGACTCTATAACGTGTTCAGAACAGGTGATGCCACACTTTTTGAACTTGAAGCCAGACCCTCTAGCCTAGAGATAGGCACATTTTCGACACACCACCTTAGGAAACTGTACATGTATTGATAACCATCCTGCCCAGGTTTATTTTGGTTTACTTCAGGAGAGGTAGTACTTAAACTCGGATCTGCTAGCGTGGAGCTGAGGGACACTGTCACTGTGCCACAAAGCGTAACGAGAAAAACTGCGAGTGTGTGTCTGGTGGGTGAATGGGTTCAGAATCGGGTGGGGGGAAACTCACCAGAAGAAGAGGCGCAGGATATTGGCCACCAGCATCACTAAACACACATGGGTGGAGAAGCCTTCAGCGCTACCACTCTTTTGGATGTCGCGATATTGCGGGATGTAGGGGGCCGCACCGCCAAAGACCATCAGTAAGGAAGCGACCCAGGACAGCAAAGACCAGGCGGAATCCGAGCCCAGCTCAGAGAGGAAACTGTGGGACTCCACATCAGCCATTTGAGGCGATCAAACCCCACCAGAAGAAGCGAAAAGTGCTGACTTCAAGGGAAGCACGGAGTACTTTTATAGATTGAGCGAGCCACAATGACGGGGCTTTGTGGATGTGCTGGATACTGTCATGATTTCACGGTGACTGGTCCTTAAACTCCTTTTAAACCCGCTGGATCAGGAAGTTTTCCGTGTTCCGACGCAGTGATCGCCCTTCTTCCTGTTCTGCAGGCTGAACAGAAAACAATTAGTGAAACAAAACCGCAGCGTTGTTGGTTAATTTCAGTTCGCAGTGATGGGATTTGGTTCAAAACGACCCCCTCCCCAACTGTGTGGTGCATATTGTGTTACTGCAATGGTTAATTGGCGGAGAGAGATTGACGAAGCCCTGTGACCACCCACTGGCAAGGAGACTCCAGCCCGCCTTTCCCTGCACTGGCGAAACAAACTGCAAATTCCGCCGACCTTTCCGCCAGCCGCTGCGACGTCATTGCATGTCCAATAATTTGCCAGGCGATGGTTTATAGGCATCACCTTGGCAAGCTAGGACATATCCCGGAAACTGAACGACAAACCATCCAAAGACCGCACTTCCTGCATTAAACACTGCTAACCGCCCGTGCACGGTTAATGTGCACTGCTAAACCCCAATACATCTGCTCTCTGCAGACCGTGAAAATAAAACAGCTTTATATCCAGGAAGGCTGCTGTCTCCTTGGGAGTTACCACTTTCTAGTCACCTTCGTTCACAAACACATTTTCTAAACTTGTCAAGTCTTGTCAGGCGCTTGGCTGGATCAATTTGTACCACATGCAGCCTTAGTTATCGTTTACACTTCCTCTGCAGTGACTCACAACCCAAGGCGGACTTAGTGTGGTAAACAGGACCCCACTTTAATTGTTGGGGGTATTAACGAGCTGTGTGTGTGTGTGAAAACAGCGTTTCATGGAATCATCCCTTCGGCCCATCGAAACTGTACCGCCCTCTCTGCACTGATCCCATTTCCCAGCAGTTGACCCATAGCCTTGAAGGTGATGACATTTCACTGTATATAGGTATGACATATCTATTGGGAGATGGACCAGAGCAGTGACCCCAGTTGTTTTCATTAGGCCAAAGCGGAATGCTTCAACTGCCGGAAATCCGATATTTAAGAACAAAAGGGGAAATACTCCACAGGCCAGGAAGCATCTGTGTCAACATTTCAGCTCCGTGACCTTGAAATACTGTCGGACCTGGCGAGTACTGTATTTTGCTGCTCTGTGAACTGGGACTTTCTCCTTAACTTATCCTTGTTTGCCCCTGCGCGTTGACTCTTCAGTGTCACTCGCTGTGAGAGAGAAAACGTCAACCAGACAGTGCCCGCGTTGGAAAACCCTGCCCCCCCCCCCCCCCCCCCAGCCGTGTCTATTTATAAATATGACCGTGTTGTGCAAATTGACGAGTGATTACAAGATCCGGTGTGCCAATTTACTCTGCTGTGCTTGAGTTAATGAAATACAGTTTCTCTCTTTACAGATCGATGCTGCGGTGCACAGAACTGTGGTGGGGCAGTGTGTACCGTCCCTACCGCAAAATCAGAAACCCCACGTTCCAGTCCTCGTCCCAGGGATAGAGTGTTCATAACGTGATTAGTCTATGGCCGACAGAGGGAGTCTCCTGATCAAATATCTTTTGCCCTTCAGGCTGCAGCCTTTCTGTGGGGGAAACTGTTAGAGGAACAAATACTTCATGTGTCATGAGACGGGTCAGTTTCTAAATCTGAACAGATTACTGTTGAATATTAACCCTCATGCTGTCCTTTCTACAACGAATATTAACAGACAACTTAGACGTTTTAAAAACCGGGAACGGTTGTCTTTAGGTTTTTCATGGTCTCAATCCTCTCTGATATTCATTGAAACACGATTTGGAGATGCCGGTGTTAGACTGGCGTGTACAAAGTTAAAAATCACACACCAGGTTACAGTCCAACAGGTGGAGAGCAGCGCTCCGAAAGCTAGTGCTTCCAAATAAACCTGTTGGACTATAACCTGCGTTGTGTGTTTTTTATCATTGAAACACAGAATTCTTAAGGATTGACCGAGTTAAAGCCGAGAGATGTTTCCCCTTACAAAGGGGTTTAGGAACACATGGCACAGTCTCAGAAGGAGGGGGGGCACCAATTTCAGACTAAGACCAGTAGGAATTTCTTCTCTCAGAGGATTGTGAGACTTTGGAACCCCTTGCCAGGGAAAGCTCCTTGTGTATGTTTAAGGCTGAGATAGATCAATTCTGGTTCAATCAGGGAATCAAGGGTGATTACAAAGGGCGGGAAAGTGGATGTCAAGAGTGTGGAGCTGGAAAAGCACAGCAGGCCAGGAAGCATAGCAGCAGCAGGAGAATCAACATTCTGGGCATAGGCCCTTCATCAGGGCTTTAGGCCGAAAAGTCGATCCTCCTGCTTCTCGGATGCTGCCTGACCTGCTGTGCTTTTCCAGCACCACACTCTTGACTCTGATCTCCAGCATTTGCTGTCCTCACGTTTGCCGAGGAAAGTGGACGTGAAGAACATCCATCAGCCATGATCCTACTGAATGGCGGAACTTGCTGAAGGGGCCGAACGGTGTACTTCTGTGTCTATTTCTTATGGTTTTATAATTTCTGCCGATTTCACTAACTTCAATCGTTCTGGCCTCTTGAGTAATCCAGGTGGGGTCCACAGTTGACTTTGACTCCTGCTGCCTGGTCTCCACGCCCTCACCCACAATACCACCCCCACCCCACAAACGAAGCGATTTTTTTGCCCATTTTTCTTTCACGATGCTCTTTAAAACCTACATTTTAGGTTTCTTCATGTGGCTGGTGTCAAATATTATCGGACAACATCTACTCGTTAAGCGCCTTGGGGAGTTTCATTATGTGGCTATTTAAACGCAGACAGGCTATTGTTGCTCAGCAGCTTCCGCGATCATGGAATCAGAATGTTTCAGATTATTAAAAAAGGCAACAAACCCAACAATTGTGCCTAGAATAAGAGAAAAAAATCCATAACTATACATTGAATATTTGTAAACTGTGCTCCATTCTAATCGATTATAAATCGATTAGGATCCGGTCAGTTCCGCTAAGATTGGGAGGCCATTATTTACTCTCTGAACAATTCTCCATCTCCCAAAATAGCAAACCATAATCCTGAAGCGTGTGAAAACTGTTTTCGCATTCCTTGTGCTAAACCTTTCCAACAACACTGACAGAATGAAGCATTGTCAAATTGCCACACAAATGTACTCAGGACCTGTAAAAGATTATGGAGCTATTGCAGCCGATCGGGTAAATTTGGCTAAACCTTAATGTGTGAGGAATTTCCTCCTCGTACACCCACTGAGAATAATATTTAATGCCTTTATCAGATGCTATGTGAACTATGTCGAAACTGTCACGTGTCCCACAGAAAGCGCATGCAAGCTTGCAAATGTTGATTCTGCTGACTGAATTGTTTACTGACTCAGTGAAAGTTCATAACAGCTTATGCTTGTAAACACGGCTGAACTTGCTGATCATTGAAGCAACGCGTTCTAGCAACGTTTTCCTTGCATTAATTGACTGCAAAGAAGTTAACTTCTCAAATCAATCTATTTAAAAGCAGAAAATAAACTAAATCTTCCAGTGTACTTTCTGTAGCACTTGAACAAAAATGTTTTCTAATTAGATTGGAATAGAAAATAAACAGATGTATCCTTTAAGGTTGGGTGGTGCAGATGTTATACATGCGTGAACTGAAAATGTCTATGTCTACACCAGCCATAGTGAAATTAATTTATTATCATTAAGCTACTTGTAATAATACCTTTTCCACAATTAAACCTATTTTGTTTTAGTGCTGTCTTAAGCAGTTGCCCTTGCTATACGTAGATTAGGAAGATGGCCATTGGTTCAGATGTTGTTACAGAAATATGCTTACACTTAGACTCAGTAACCAGGAGCTGCTATTTCAAAGGGAAACATTGACTCGATTCTCTTCAACTACTTTTATTAAACACAGAATCTCCGCATGTCCTTTTAAAAAAGGAAATCTGCCACCTTTCCCTGGTCTGGCCTACAATGACTCCAGGTACAGTACAAAGAAATGTGTTTAATTCTTAACTGCTGTTTGAATAGACTGAGCAAGAACCCCTGCCCCATGGGCTGGTAGTACCTCTCCAGGGTTTTGAGATACCTGCTGTGTTTGGCCCATGACTTTGAGCCATAAAGGAAGATGTGTAACATACGGCTCGGTTGACCATGAGCTTGATGTAGGGTTTGTTTCTATTCCTGAGGTGACCAAAGGCTGCGCTCACACAATTAAGGTGGTGTTAAACCTCATAGTCAATGTCTACCCTTGTTGACAGCAGGCTTGCCAGATAAGGATATATCAGACCAAACTCCATCAAAACATTTTAAGAATATAACTGAAACCCCAACATTTTCTTATTTTTAAACGCAAATGAAAGGCTATGTGTTCTGGATGCAATTTGATTGGTCAAGCTACCAAGGTTGAAGTAAACCACACTTTATTCTGACATTATAGTTAAAATACAAACAAAATGAAGAAGAAATAGAAAAACTCAACTGTGTTGGAAAAATCAACAGAATAATAGATTATTTAACTACTCAACAGCAACTGCTCCAATAGAGTAACATCCCATAAACACACCCTTGGCAAAGGCAATTTCAATAAAATAGATTGTCTCACATGGAGTTCTTCAGTCCAGGTGGAAATAACACCAAGAGAAAACTCTGAGAGAGACAGAGAACTCAAGCATTTTGCTGTAGCAGGGAGAGATGTATAGTGGCTTCCAAACCTCAATAGCTATTGAATCTAAACTAAAATCCTGGTTCTGTGGGATCTTCACCCCACTCCTTCATGCTGCCTCTATTTTTTCAAATTTAAAAAAATCCCAAGGACTCATAAGCTGTTTACTTTATTGGCTTGGAAAAGATTGCTTTTCACCTCTGTCTCAACTTCTCTTCATAAAACAAATCAAGATAAAATACATCTCTTAAAGCCATAGTGTCATCACATGGAAAGCTGACCGTCTTGAACAAGGCCATGTTGTGGATTTTCTTAACAGGTAGGGAGTGGAAGGTTGCAGTGGAGTGTTTTGGAGCAAGCTGCTGGTGACCTTTGTCCTATAATTGTTTAGTGCAATACCCATACTTTTGTTTACCTCAATGAAGGTGTTGACAACAGCTTGGAGTTCATCCTCTGAGTGTGGAAAGACCCAAGCATTATTTGCATACTGTAGTTCAATAACAGAGAATGAGATGGCTTTGGAGCTGAACTGAGGACAGCATTGGTTGAACAGATTCCTGTTTGTTGTGTAGAATAACTCCACTCAAGAAGCAAGCTTGCTAAAGGTGAAGTGGAGCATTGCAGTCAAAAGATTGAGAAGGGCATTGATGTCAAGACACAGCTTTGTTCAATCCAAGTATATTAGAAATTGGCTTAGTGCTGGATTCATTGCTTATGATCACAGCTTATGCATTATTATGGAAAGGGCTGAAGATAGTGAGAAACTTCGTGAGCAGTCAAAATGAAGGAGGATGCTCCATAATCCCTCACAGTGGACCTTACGAAGGCCATGTACAAAGGTTGGTGTTGAAGTCTACATTTCTCTTGTAGTTTCTGTATGGTGAAGATCATGTTCATTCTGCCCCTGGAAGGCAGAACCCACATTCAAACTCATTGGAATGAGCTCTTCAACCTCAGAGAGAAGGTTTTCGAGTAACATACTTGCCATACCTTTCCCTTTGGTCAACATCAGAGAAATTTCTTTACAGTTACTGTTATCAGACCTGTCATCTTCATTGATGATGATAATGATTATAACATCCTGGCAAGCTCCTCCTTGCAAAAACAGGAAATAAAGGTATGTAATCATTTTAATGATGTTTTTACACCATATTTCAGTGCTTTGGGAGATTCCATCTGTTCTTGATGCCTTTTTGTTCTTTAGTAGTCAAGTGGCCTTTTTTACCACGTGCCATTTAAGGATTGTGCCGAGATGGTGGTGGAGAGCATACTGTGGGATGGAGTTGGAGATGATTACATTGAAGACAGAGAGTAGAACCTTATGGAGATCTATGTGAGGTGGGCTATGATGAGATTTGTGGCAGAATCACAAGGCTACCTCAACATAGGAAGCATCTTGCTGTATCTTTTATGTTTTTGCCAAGGAGTATGGCAAGACTCTTGCTAAGCTTGCCAAGGGCTTGTTAAATTCCTTATTAAAACTGCTACTCACTTCATTGATGTTCGGCTTCCCATCTTACCAAATGCAATGAATGAGCTAGATGTCGAGAATTCCTGATATGGAACTCAGAGTGGTGTTTTTGGTATGAAATGGCAAGAAATTTCACTGCACCTTGTGACTAGAATACATTCAAAAACTTTGATGCAACGTTTCATTTGATTTATTACTGTCACGTGTACCGTGATACAGCGAAAAGTGTTGTCTTATGTGCTTTACATCCAGATTGTACTATACAAATGCTTCAGGGTTACAGAAAAGTGCAAGATACAATGTTATAGCTGCCAGGAAGATGCAACGAGAGATCAACGTTAATGTTAAAGACATCCATTTAAAAAGTCTGATAACAGTAGGAAAGAAGCTGTTCATGAATCTATTTGTATGTGTATACACACTTTTATATCTTCTGCCTGATGGAAGGGAGTGGAAAAGAGTATAACCAGCTTGCGAGGGGTCTTTAATTATTTTGGTTGCTTTTCCAAGGCAGTGGGAAGTATGGATGGAGTCAATGGATGCTAGGTTGGTTTGCATGATGGTCTGGGCTGTGTTCACAACTCTCTGTACTTCCCTTCGGTCTTGGGAAGAGCAGTTGCCATACCATGCTGTGATGCATCCAGGTAGGATGCTTTCTACGGTGCATTGATACAAATTTATAAAGGTCTTTATGGACATACTGAATGTCCTTAACCTCCTGAGGAAGTAGAGGCATTGCTGTGCTTTCTCGACCATAGTATCAATATGGTGGACCAGCACAGATTGTTGGTGATCATCACTCCTAGGAACTGGATGCTCTTGACTATCTCCACCTCAACACCATTTAAGCAGACAGCAGTATGCCCTCCACTGCACTTCCTAATGGCCAGCTCCTTCATTTTGCTGATGTTGATGAAGAGACTGTTGTCTTTACACCATGCTGTTAAGCATTCTATCTCTTTCCTGTACTCTGTCTCGTTCTTGTTTGAGATCCAACCTACACTGACAGTGTTGTCAGAACTTGCATATGGAGTTGGTGCAGAATTTGGCCACACAGTCATGTGTGTAGCTGGCTTTTGTAGTGGGCTGAGTATGCAGCTTTGTGGGGCGTCGGTGTTGAGGATTATTGTGGAGGAGATGTTGTCACCTATCCTTACTGACTGCGATCTTTTGGTCAGGCAATTGAGAATCCAGTTTCAAAGTGGGGAGCAGAGACCTAAGTACTGGAGTTTGGAGATGAGTTTGTTTGGAATTATGGTGTTGAAGGCAGAGCTGTAGTTGATAAGTAGGAGCCTGATGTGGGTATTGTAGTTGTCCAGATGTTCCAGGGATGAGTGTAGGGCCAAGGAGATGGTATCTGCCATGGACCTGTTGCACCAGTAGGCGAATTGCAATAGATCAAGGCAATCTGGTAGGCTGGAGCTGATGATAGCCATGACCAACCTCTTGAAGTACTTCATAATAATGGATGTCAGAACCAGCAGGCGATAGTCATTGAGGTATTGGGATGATGGTGGTCTTTCTGAAGCAGGTGGGGACTTCACATTATAGTAAGGAGAGGTTGAAGATGTCTGCAAATACTCCTGCCAGCTGGTCAAACAGGATCTGAGTGAATGGCCAGGGACTCCATCTGGCTGATTGCTTTCTATGGATTCACCTTAAGAAGGCCGATCTAACGGTTGCGGCAGTGGCCTAGGGTACTGGTGCTTCTGAGGCTGATGGATTATCATTTCACTGCCCTTCTATTCAAAATGAGTGTAGAATGCATTGACCTCAAAAGGGAGAGATGTACTGTTGCCTGTGATTCTGTTTGACTTTGCTCTGTAGTCCGTTATCTCGTGTAAGCCTTGCCACAAATGACAGGTGTCCATGTGGTTAGTCTGGGTCTTAATCTTATTTTTCCTTGGTGTTCCTGATGACCTTGCAAAGGTTGTACCTGGATTTCCTGTATATGTCAGGGTCACTCAACTTCAACATCCACTGACCTGCAGGCGAAAGGCAAAAGTGATGCTGATGAAAGGCTCCTGCCCGAAACATTGATTTTCCTACTCCCCGGATGCTGCCTGACCTGCTGTGCTTTTCCAGTAGCACTCTAATCTTGATGCTGATCTCCAGCATCTGCAGTCCTCACTTTCACCGAGCTGATTTTAACCTTACTACAAATCCTACGAATGCCTACCTTGAAGAAGTTCTCCTCCTCTCTCTACAAAGATCTCAGTGAGTCTCTCTCTCTCTCTCTCTCACTGCGACCCCCCAGATCATCTCCACTGTCCTGAAGCTCTTCAACCATGTCCTGAAACAGACTCACTACCACAGCCACATCTGCTTCCTCAGTGCCTGCCTCCACAACCAACTGATCCCACATGGACTGCAAACTATATTGAAACCAGCACAGTTTGGATCCGAATAGGAGAACCAGTACAGACTACAACTTCAAAACCACCAGCAACGGTTCTTCTGAATCCTCCACTCCACACTCACAGCCATGCGCTGCCACCTAATCTCTCTGCAGTCAGCTATGCCTCAACTGAGGGCCACACTCTCTCAGAACTGCAAAGGACCCCTTCTGTACTATATCCTAAGAAGAACTCATACTCTCAACAAACAGAATTTCTACATCATTTCAAACATCAAAAACTGTAAGTACAACAAACTTTTATGTACCCACCTCCATAACCAGTACTCCTCAAACCTTCCAGAAGCTTCCCCCGCCCCCCGGAACTGCTCGGCCGCCATTAGCCATGAGGCCGCGACAGCCACCATCCCCACAGATTCCTGATGAAAGGCTCCTGCCTGAAACATCAATTTTCCTTCTCCTCGGATGCTGCCTGACCTGCTGCGCTTTTCCAGCACCACTCTAATCTTGACGCTGATATCTGACCTGCACTTCATTGGGAGTGGATCCTTGGGTTCATGGACCATAGGTAGTCTTGACTACTCTCAAGAAATCATCCATGTTGTCTTTATACAGAGAAATAAAGAGTACTGACATTGTCTATTGGATTATAATTACTTGTGATAGCACACACTCCACTGGTTCTCAAGATAATACAATGAAATTCAGCATCACAACTATGTAAATAACAATATTTATCTCTAATACTCCTTAATTTCAAGTGCAGGAGTCACACATTAGAACAATCACTCTGTGTGCAGTATTTTATATCAGTAAATCCTTAGCTTTGTTTCAATTTGAAGATTACATGTAATACTGCATTACCCTAATGCTAGATACCTTTTCATTGCACAATATAGCAGCACTGTCAAGGAGCAAATTCCCAATCTTTTATCTCTGTTGGAGAAGTTGAATATCATAGGGCTGTTAAAAAGAGCAGGGAGAAGATTAATTGAGAACAAGTAAAGAAACACTATGATATAAGACATTAATCTGTACAATGGCCTTATTCAGGACTGTATTTTAACCTTTGAATTATGATAAGGCATCAGCACCTTTAGGGACAGGCAATAAATGCTGGCTAGTCAGTGAGGCTTAAATCCCATAAGTGAATAAAAAGATTGACACATTTTCTCTTCAAGTAGAGGAATAGAAACATAAACAATATTTAATGCATCTTATTCTTTTCCTCCTACTATGGAAGCCCATTATTACTGAGAATTGTTATTCAAATCACTGTTTCTCAGTGATGTGAAGGAGGGGGAACTGTAAATGACACATCCATTTTCTCCTGCTCTGCTGTGTCAGCTTGTCCAGTAATAGTGCTGGATGGCCAATTAGTAGATGTTCCACAGGAAGGAAGAAATACGAGGAACAAAGGAGGGGACCTTGTACATTTGAAACTGTCAGCAGGGACATCTTGAGGCAGAGATAATGCAATGAATGGGAAATCATTCATGGTTACAAGTTTAAAGACCCTTTGCTCTCCAAATCTCTCATAATTGAAGATTCAATAAAGCTCAAAACCTTCACCAACAGAATCTACTGCTACATTCAGCCATTGTGCTGCTTGCACATCTTTTCTTTCTGTCCTTGTGCCACCTTGTCATTACTGCAGTAAAGTAGTCTCAAAGATTTTCATGGCTGACACCAGAAAAGATTACAGTAGGCACCAAAAAAAGTCAAATGGTTGGTTCATTAACAAAGTCATTGGCTTGTTAATTAGTAATATTCTGAATTACATGAATAGGAAAGGTTTAGAGCGATGTGGGCCAAATGCAGGCGAATGAACCCAGTTCGGGAAACTTGGTCAGCGTGGATGAGCTGTACTGAAGGGTCTGTTTCTGTCTCTATGACTTACGATTGGCAAGTGGTAATTCCCTGCCAATTTTCTTGGCTACTCACCTTGCATAATTTTGAAAACTGGTATAAATACATCACCAAGTGGAAAGCCAATAAAGTAATATTTGCAAATGAATGGTATCATCACATTGAACCTTCATTTTGAAGAATAAAAGATGGCTTGGACCAGTATTGATAATTTGGAAATTTTACTGGATTTTCCTTTTGGGCATGTTCCTGATCCAGTGGCATCAATCTTGTTTTAACTTTGTGGAGGAGTGGTGTGTCTGATTTGCAAGTGTACTATCCAAGCCATTAACCCTGTCAATCCCATTTTCCTGCCTTTTGTGTGTTACTCTTTCCAGATGTCAAAATAATTTCGGTTTAAATGTTTTTTTTAATATTGTGGTAAAATGCTCTATGTTCTGCTGACATTTTATATGAAAAATGTTTTGACTTTCTCTTTGTCTTCTACTTGCTATTTAATCACTAACCATGACAAAAATTCTTCCTTCCCACTTGAAAAATTCCCAGCTTCCCTTGAATGGCTACTTCTGTCTTCTATCTCCTTCCATTTCCTGCTCCCTCTTTTCTCTAACCCACCATCTCATAATACCCACTCATCATCATTCACATTCCCCTATTCTTCTCCCATCAACTTCCTTCTTTGCCACATCCTGCATGTCTAAGTATTTATTGTGTGGATCTATTATTCAATATGAAAGCAAATTCAACCAGGTGGAGCACTCATTTAAAAGTGGAAAAATGATGTTCTGTGTGCTCAGTTATTCCTTGCTGTGAGAAACGAAGCTCACTGTTCAATAATTTCAGTCCGAGTCAAATTCTGAAGCAGTCTTTATTCATACGGTCTTGCAAGCCGGGTGACCACAAAGTAGGCACATCGATCAGGAGGTTACATTGCAATTTACACAGTTCAGTTGAGTCTCTTGGTACTCTCCTTTTACTTCATATCTGATAGTTGTATTGCTCTGTGCAGCTGCTAATCTAATCAGCTTACCACATCTGTCTGTGGCTTATTGTTGGCGTGCAACCACCCCCCCCCCGCCTTGATAGCTGGGTCTTATTACTTTTGCTGACACAACACTGGGTCTTACTTTGTTATCTTGTTCATACTAACTCCCTATGTGCGTGACAATTGCAACTGTCATGTCAATACACCTGTCTCTACCAGTCGACCACCTCCCTTTTCGGTTAGTTATTTCTTGGTATACACCCACGTGATTCCGCCTTGTAATTTTTGCAGAAGCAAGATACAGCTACTTGTAACTGTGCAAGCATATCTAGCTTAACATTCGCCCCTCCCCACGACTCAACCTTGTGATTTTTGCAGAAACAACAACCTTTGCAAGCCCCTCTCTCACTTGCTTAATTTAAATATAACATCACAGGGGAAAACCTGGATTTGACAAATCTTGGAAATGAATATACTGGCTTGTACTAGACAGCGATTCTGAGGAACAAGATAAGTCAGATCAGTATGTGTCATTTCTGAGTTTTAATGGTTTTTCCCTCTAGGATATTGGATCAGGGCTCCCTGTGTGCCTTGGATAGATATGCATTTTGAAAGCAAATACGTGATTATTTCCAAATGTGCTTGGGTTGGAAGGTATGGCATGTTACAATACACCAAGTAAATAAGGCCAAAGTGGAATATTGAGAGTTGGTGGGAAAACCAGACTCAGTGCATTGTCAGGTAAAAACAATGACTGCAGATGCTGGAAACCAGATTCTGGATTAGTGGTGCTGGAAGAGCACAGCACTCCTCGGATGCTGCCTGAATTGCTGTGCTCTTCCAGCACCACTAATCCAGAATCAGCGCATTGTCAATTCACATGAGGGAGTGCCGGGAGAGGACTACAACACCCATGATGCAGCGGGGCGCGCGCGCGGATTCTCGCGAGATCACGGTGTTGTCGGAGTGGGCAGGGTCACCGTGCTGTGGGTTGTTGTGGTAACCGAGCAACTAAGGACTGAGGCTAAATAACTGCCAAGATGTCGGAAACGGACCCAAAGACGGTGCAGGACCTGACCGCAGTGGTGAGTGAGGGATGGCGGGAGCTTAAGGTGCACCCTGGTAGTGGGCGAGCTGCGCGACTGGAGGCTCAGGCTGTGCCGGTCAGACTAGGCCTCAGCTTCCTGACTCTGTCTCCTTGGTGGCAGCTTCACCCAAACACTGACTGTCCCCTGTCCCAATGGGGGGAGGGGGGGGGGAAGGGAGGAGAGAGCTTCACCCAAACACAGACTGTCCCCTGTCCCAATGGGGGCAGCTTTACCCAAACACTGACTGTCCCCTGTCCCAATGGGGGCAGCTTCACCCAAACACAGACTGTCCCCTGTCCCAATGGGGGGAGGGGGGGAGGGAGGAGAGAGCTTCACCCAAACACAGACTGTCCCCTGTCCCAATGGGGGCAGCTTCACCCAAACACAGACTGTCCCCTGTCCCAATGCAGGGCAGCTTCACCCAAACACAGACTGTCTCAGTCCTAATGGGGACAGGTAGCATCAGGACTTGCAGTAATCAATGTTTCAGATCTAACCCTTCTGTAGGACTGAGGGTGGATGTAGAAGGAGCTGCAGGTAAAGGGGGAGGTGGGGGCTGGTTGGTGAGTTGGGGATAGGTGAAGACAGGTAGCGAGTATGACCTGGTTGGTCAATGGCAGAGTGCAGTGGAAGTGAGGGGGAAGGACTGTGAAGGGAGGTTATTTGAAATTGGAGAACTCAATGTTGAGTCCTTCGGCTGTCGGGTGCCCAGGCAGAAGGTAAGGTGTTATTCCTCCAATAGGAGCTCTGGTTTCTTTTGGCAATGGAGGAGGCCAAGGATTATCATGTCGGAAGGAGAGTGGTTGGGCGAATTGAAATGGGTGGTGACTGCAGTGCTCGGTGATCCATTCTCTGAGTTTATGTTCAGTCTCCCTGATGTAGAGGGGACCACACTGGGAGTATCTGATGCAGTAAACTAGTTTGGAAGAGAGGCAGGTGAACCTCTGCCTTACCTGGAAGGACTGTTTGGGGCCCTGGATGGTGGTGATGGAGGGTGGTGTAGGGCAGGTTTTGTACCTTTTCTGTTTGCAGGGGAAGGTACCTGTGGGTTCGGTGGTGGGGTGGTGTGAACCAAGGACAATCGGAGGGAGTGGTCCTTGGGGAAGGCAGAGAGGGGTGTGAAGGGGAGGATGTTCTTGGTGGTGTGGTCTATTTGGAGTTGGTGAAAGTGTTTGAGGATGATGCATTGGATGCGGAGACTGGTGGGGTGGCAGGTGAGGACAAGGGGGACTCTGTCTTTATTGAATGGGGTGAGGTTAGAGCGGTAGAATGGAGGTGGTGTGGCAGACAGCTGTCTGGATGACAGAGGGAGGAAAAGCACGTTGTTCAAAAAAGTTGAACGTCTAGGATGCTCACGAGTGGAATATTTCCTCGTCCAAATAGATGGGGTAGAGGTAGAGGAATTGGGAGAATGAGATGGAGTTCTTGCAGGATACTAGGTTGGGTGAGGTGTAGTCCTGGTGGGTCTGGGAGTCTGTAGGTTTGTAGTCCATCTGGAAACTGTCACCGGAGATGGAAATTATGAGGTTAATAAAAGTGAGAGAGGTGTCCGAGATGGACCAAGTGAATTTGAAGGCAGGGTGGAAGTTTTGTGCAAAGTTGATGAACTGCTCCAGTTCATCCTGGGAGCAGGATGCTGCAATGATGCAGTCATCAATGTAACGGTGGAAGAGTTGGGGTACAGTGCCTGTGTACATACTGAAGAGGGACTGTTCGATATAGAGGCAAGCGTAGCTGGGGTCGTCCTTTTGATTTGGAGGAAATGGGAGGAGTTAAAGGAAAAGTTATTGAAGGTGAGGACCAGTTTGGCGAGGTGGAGGAAGGTATTCGTAGATGGGTTTACTGGAGAGGAAGAAACGGAGGGCCTGGAGGCTATCATTGTGGGGTATGGACATGTATAAGGACTGCACGTCCATAGTGAAAAGAAAGCGCTGTCTACTGGAGAACTGGAAGTTGCTGAAGATATGGAGGGTGTGGTAGGATGTAGGTGGAAAGTGCCTAGACGAAGGGGGAGAGGATGGAGTCGAGGTAGGACCAGATGAGTTTGTTGGGCAGGAGCATGCTGAGTCGATGGCGGATGGATCCCCACATACGTTTGGGACATTATCGACGCCCTCCACCTCCTCCAAGACTTCCATTTCCCTGGCCCTGAACACCTCATCTTCACCATGGACATCCAGTCCCTTTACACCTCTATCCGCCATGACCAAGCCCTCCGTTTCTTCCTTTCCCGATGTCCCCACCAGTACCCTTCGATGATACTCTTATTCATTTGGTTGAACTGGTCCTCACCCTCAACAATTTCTCCTTCAAATTCTCCCACGTCATCCACACGAAAGGGGTAGCCATGGGCACCAACAATGTCTATCACTTCAATGTAATCTAAAACTAGTTGCTAACATATAGTTAACAAGATACAGTTCGCCCTAAGAGACTTTTCCAGTTAAACCAGGAAGCGGTTTCCCTCTCACTACACGAGACCAAGTAAGATCCTTAGTTTTCTATACTTAAAAAGTACAGTGGCAGCAAACTTCACAAGCAGAAGCTCATACAGCGTAGTGTGTTGACATTCACACCTCTTATCCATACTTACAGTTTACTTTACATATGAAAATTAAATGTGCTCTGATTTTGTCCATTTTTCAAGTTCCCAGCATGCAGCCGAGGTACGCATCAGAAGTTATTTCAATTGGCTGCATTGATTCCAAAGCCCACTTCATATAATAGAAACAACAAAAATGCTGGAAGTGTTGAACAGATCACAGCAATTGTGGAGAGAAATGGAGTTAACTTCCAAACCAGTGCCTTTTCATAAGAGCTGATTGATCTGATTCATATACGTTGATTCTGTCTTAACATATGCTGCCAGACTTGCTGATCGTCACCAGAATGTGGGTGGCACAGTGGTTAGCACTGTTGCCTCACAGCGCCAGAGACCCGGGTTCAATTCCCGCCTCAGGCGACCCTCTGTGTGGAGTTTGCACATTCTCCCCATGTCTGCGTGGGTTTCCTCCAGGTGCTCCGGTTTCCTCCCACAATCCAAAAATGTGCAGGTTAGCTGAATTGGCCATGCTAAATTGCCCATAGTGTTAGGTGAAGGGGTAAATGTAAGGGAATGTGTCTGGGGTGGGTTGCGCTTTGGCAGGTCGGTGTGGACTTGTGGTCGAAGGGCCTGTTTCCACACTGTAAGTAATCTAATCTAATCTAATGTTTTTATTTTAATTTCAGATTTTCAGCACTTGCGTTTATTTTTCCCAACTTTATATGGCTGTAGAATGATAGCATGTTCCAGTGTAGAAACAGATCATTCGTTAAATCTCATTTCTGCCTTTGTTAAGCTGCTTAGTCTCTCAGACTCCCAAAACCTTTAAGGTTCCTCCTTTTGAGCAGGTATCTTTAGCTCTTTAAAATAGCCCACTCAAAAAGATGGGAAAGTAAGTGGCAATAAAGAAATATGAAATTTACAAATGAGTATGGATAGGGTAGGTGAATGGCCAAAATTTGACAGATGAAGTTTAATTTGGAAATGCGAGTTAATTATTTTGGTTGGTGGAATATAAAGGCAACTCATTATTTAAATGAAGAGAAATTTTTAGAGTGCTTCAGTGCGCAGAGCTCCCTGTGTCTTCATACATGAGTTGCAGAAAACTAGTATGCAGGTATAGCAGGTAATACAGTACAACACAATACAGCACAGGAACAGGCCCTTCAGCCCACCAAGCCTGTGCTAATTTTTAATCCTTATTTTTCCCGCTTCTTATTGCTGATACACGGTTTCTATCCCTCTGTGTTTGCCTCCCATTCATGGTCTATCAAGCTATATCTTAAACATTGCTAACGCACCCGCTTCCACCACCTCCTTTGGCAGTGCATTCCAGGTACCCACTACTCTGAAACATTTTCCCTGTGCTGCCCCCCCCCCCCCCCAAACCTTCCCTCTCTAACCTTGATTCTATGCTATATTTTAGTTAACCCTTCCACCCTGGGAAAAAGGCTTCTGACTATCCAGCCTATTTATGCGTCTCATAATTTTGTAAATCTCTTATCAGGCCGCCACTCAAACCCCATATTTCCAGTGAAAGCAATCTGACTTTATTTAATCTCTCCTCATAACTAAAACCCTCCAGACTAGCAACATCCTGGTAAACCTTTTTTGTACCTTTTTCAAAACATCTATGTCCTTCTGGTAATGTGGCCACCAGAAGTGCACGCAATATTCCAAATATAGCCTAACTAAAGTTTTATACAGCTGTAATATAACTTGCCAATGTTTGAAATGTCTGAGACCGAGATGTTGGACAGGGAACAGGGTGGTGTGTTAAAGTGGCAGGCAACAGAAAGAACAGGGTCTTTTTGGGGGGCAGAACATAGATGTTCTGCAAAGCAGTCACCCAATCTATGCTTTGTTTCCCTAATGTAGAGGGGATCACATTGTGAGCAGCGAATGCAGTAGACTAGATTGTGAGAAGTGCAGTTAAAGTGCTGCTTCACCTGGAAGGTATGTTTGGGCCCTTGGATACTGTGGGAGGGAGGAGATAAATGGGCATGTGTTGTACCTTCATTTGCATGGGAAGATGCCATGGGGCTTTGGGAAGATGTTGGGAGTGAAGGAAGAGTGGATCAGGGTGTCCCGGAAGGAATGGACCCTGCGGAAGGTGGACAAGGGAGGGGAGGGGAATGTGTGTCTGGTGATGGCATCTCGCTAGAGGTGGTGGAAATGGCAACTGGTGATGTCCTGGATGTTGGGTAAGGACATGGGGAACCCAGTCGCTGTTGGTGGGAAGAGAGGGGCTGAGAACAGAAGTGTGGGCAATGGGTTGGATCTGGTTGAGGGGCGTGCCACAACGGTGTTGGGGAATACTTGGTTGTCGAAGAAGGGGGATGTTTCAGAGGCTTCCTCATTGAGGTTGACCTCATTGAAACATATGCAATGGAGACGGAG
Organism: Chiloscyllium plagiosum; assembly: GCF_004010195.1. Taxonomy (NCBI): domain Eukaryota; kingdom Metazoa; phylum Chordata; class Chondrichthyes; order Orectolobiformes; family Hemiscylliidae; genus Chiloscyllium; species Chiloscyllium plagiosum. Next base: position 18,468 of record NW_025212044.1, read on the forward strand.
GAACTGGGAGAGTGGAATGGAGTCTTTACGGGAAACAAGATGCGAGGCTGTATGATCCCGATAGCTGTGGGAGTTGGTGGGTTGAGAGTGGATGTTTGTGGCCAGTCTATCCCCAGAAATGGGAACAGATGTTGAGGAAGTGAAGGGAGGAGTTAGAGATGGTCCAGGTGAACGTGAGGGTGGGGTGGAAATTGGAAGTGAAATCGATAAACCTGTCCGGTTCCGGAAGAGAGAGGGATGCAGCAGCAATGATATTATTGATAATTTGGAGAAAGAGCTGTGGATGGGGGCCAGAATAGGACTGGAACAAGGAATGTTCCTCGTACCTCATGAAGAAACGAGCATAACTGCGGTCCATGGGCGTATCCATGGCCACATCTCTGACCTAAAGAAAATTTAGACGAGTTAAAAGAGAAGTTGTTGAGGGTGAGGACAAGCTCGGCCAAATCCACCACCCTTGTTGTGTAGAATTGCTTCCTGACATTTCCCCAGAACAGTCTGGCCTTTATTCTTAAACCATGCCCCTAGTTCTAGAATCCCCACCAAGTGGAAACGGTTTATCTATATCTAACCTGTATTTTCATGTTGATATCTTGAAGACTTTGATCAGGCCACTCCATAACCTTCTAAATTCTAGAGAAAACAAGACTAATTTGTATAATCTCTCCCCAAACCTAACCTCAAGTATCATTCTAGTTAATCTGCACTGAAGCCCAGCCAAAGCTAATATGTCCTTAATGCTGTGATGCCAAAAACTGAATACATTTACTTTAACTAGGATCTAATCAGGCCTTTATATGACAAATGTATCTTGCATCCCTTTGTATTGCAGCTCCCTCACCTTTAAAATAAAAGTCAACATTCCAATGCTAATTACTTTTTGTATGGCTTTTTACTTGTCTTACTCATTAGCTTTCAGCTATCTTACGAACCAGTGGCATCGATGACTTTAACTATCACAGCCTTCATAATTTGAAAACCTCATCAAGTTCATGTCTCTACCTTAATTTTCTGTTTGATTGAATTAGGACCAATTTCACAAGTCGGTTTCCATATTGTAACCCCTTATTTCTGTTGACATCTTAGTGAATATATACTGCACATTATTTGTTGCCTTTCTATCTTTAAGTACACAGTTGTCAAATTGCTACCTAACTAATGTTTACATAGGTCAGTATTGTGACCTTTTTATTCTAAACATCTATAAGTCAAACATTTCACTTTCTGTAATTAACGTCCCTATTTGAATTGCCACCATTTGTCTGGTGTATCTGCATATCAAGATTTTCTGCTTAATATTTAATGTCTTAATGTTTCTAATTTAAGCAAATTATTAATGCAAGGTGTATTAATGTTTCTAATTTAAGCAAAAAATAGTGCTTCAATATATTTGCATTTATTTGCACCTGCCACTTATCTGCTGGTTATGCTAATCAATGCCCCAGGTCTTGTAGCTAGCTTTCACAGAATCACAGGCGGAGTTTATTTGGCCTGTTCTTCAAAAGACCAGTTTGCCAATTACTATTTCTTGGCCTTCTCCCTGTTTACTTCTGGCCTTTTCAAATGATAATCCAGATCCTTAAAAGCGGAGATTGAACCTGCATTAACCAAAGTTTCAGGTAGCACATTCCAGACCCCTCACATTTGTTGCATGAAAAAGTATAATTTGCTTTACTCCATATTCTGAGGTGCTTAGCACGTTTAGGTATTGTCTCCTGAATTTCCAGGTCATCCCTAGTAGAGACCTTAATGAAACATCACTTAGCACAACTTGCCTGCTTTTAACCTTGTCATTTGCTTGAAAATATCATCTCTAACTATGGAAAGAGGGAAATGTTAGCACATGCTACAACTTAGACACATACTGTCATTTTGGAAATTAATTGAATTCAAATTTACTGCGCTTCCTCACTCTATTCTCTTGCTTTATTCAAAGATTTGTTTACATTTGACCTAACATGACAAGCTTTTGGAAATTAATACTGGCTGGCCCTGTTTACCCCATGCACGAGCCTTGGCTCAGTGACCATTCTCATTTTTGAGTCATGCAATTATGGATTTAAGGTCCACTCTAAACTTTAAGATCAGAATCGAAATTGACATTTCAGTGCACTACCAAGGTCTGAGGTACGCAAATCAGAATTGTCATATATAATTGTTTTGTTTAACTCTTTAAATATTTAGTAAGGCTTTGGATAAATGTTTACAGTATCAGGAAACTTAACTTTAATGAATAAATCTGGAATATAAAAATAATCGTAATACTGTATTGATGACTATGGCAGCTGTTATCCATTGTTGTAAAATCCCATCTGGCAACACTGATGCATTTTAGTGAACAAAACTTGACATCCTTTGACTTCAGGGAGGAGAAAGTGAGGACTGCAGATGCTGGAGATGTGTTGCTGGAAAAGCACAGCAGGTCAGGCAGCATCCAAGGAACAGGAGAATCGACTTTTCGGGCATGAGCCCTTCCTGATAGCCTCTTAACTATCTTTTGAAATGGCCAACAAACCAGTCATTTCAAAAGCAATTAAGGATAATCAACAGATGCTCACCTTGCAAGTGAAGTCCACATCGCATGAAAGAATAAAAAAAAAGAAAATGTGGGTGACTGATGCAACCAGTTTCTATTAAAGAAGTTACAGCTTTAAAACAGATAATAGCATGGTTAATTTATATTTTTCAGGTTACTACACTGCTCCAACAGATGCAAGACAAATTCCAGACAATGTCTGACCAGATCATCGGTAGAAATATCCTTTCTTTCAAAGACAAATAAAGTTCCAAATGTTAAAGTTAATTGATATACGGTGGGAAGGGATTTCAAGTTTAATGTGAAAAAAGCACCAGCATAGACCAGTTGGACTGGATGAGCCGTTTCTGTAAATTCAATGTAATTTTGTAATGCACGCAAATTCCAAGGAAATCTTAGTAGTCTTATATTAGAATTTATTACTTATAAATTTTGTGCAGATGTTAACACAATTTTCTGCACCGACTCCAAGACCAAATCTGGGTGATCATCTTGATCTTAGAGATACCTTACAAGCCTATTGTATTAAAGGTTGTCTCTGAAGGCAAGATTGTTGTTGTGGTAGTCCTGTAGCCCAATGCTGTTATGCTACTAGCCTGTTCAGATTATCTTCTGACATGAGAGATTATATATAGCAATGGAGGCAGCTCCACAATATAAAAGAGACATTGGGTTGCACCTAAAATAATACTATAATTTACTGTAGGTGAAAATTTCATTTTAAGTACATTTAAATGTGGTAAATTGACACTACTAGCAACCTGTTGCTGTACTATGCTCTCTGCCAAATCCAAAAGTAGAAACTAAATTGCTTTGAAACAATACAGAAGAAGATAGCTTTAGTGTAAAGTGATTATTTAGTTACACATACAGGTTGACCAGCATGGTTGTGTTGTATGTGTGATTGAGCATGTTTTCTTTGTGATTGGTTGAATTAACTGTGGAAATTTTTCTCAGCTCCAGCACTTGATTGTGAATACAAATTTGGTATTGCTAACTACTTTATAAGTTTTAATTGGAAGTTAAAGTCCGATTTGTGCACCTGACATGGAGGAAATTTGGATTAAATTGACTAAGCAGAATTCCTCTCCCTACTTGCTAACACTTTGAATGTACTCCTGCATACAATTGGAGCTCTAAGTATCCAAATTATCTGACCAGAATGTATTATTCAATGTTCTTGTACATCCAACAGTGTGCTGTGCTCAATGGCAGATGATTTACCTAGAACTGTACATTTTAAATAGGAGATTATTTGAAGTTTCAGCAGCATCTTGATGAATATAGAGAAGCCAGCATGTATCAGTAAATTCCGTGGTTGTACCAAGATTGACTTTGTTATGTCAGGAGATTTTTCTTAGTTGAAGAACATCAGACAGTCTTAAGTTGATCTGTTGGTTGAAATGAGCAATTTCACGATCACGTCAGTCATCATGTTCAATTACAAAATTAAACCAGAGTTGTGGAGTATTTTAAATTAGCACACAGCACCACGTCTTTTCAAACATCTAGGAGTCTTTTTATCATGATATTGGGAAGACAGTCTCAACTGTTAACTCAGGAGGCTTCTTCAACAATGCAGAGTTTCAAAATGTTTATATGCTATACTGTAATCGTTGCTGCTTTCAACAGGACTGCTATCTTCAAACAAAGGACAAGTTAGGACATTACAATGATAACACAGGATGAGCATCATTGGGTAACCTAATTAAAGAAATGGAAGAAATCATTGATGCAGTCAATAGCATAGACAACATGCATTCACTTCTGTCATAGAAACCAGGGATACCTTGCCTAGATGAAATGCATTATTTCATTCGAGTGCCTGTCCAGGTAAAGTAGGTGCTAAGCACTGATCCTTCAGAGGATCTCCTGAGGAGATGTTAGTGATATTGTGATTTGGAAGTGCCGGTGTTGGACAAGGGTGTACAAAGTTAACAATCACACAATACCAGGTTATAGTCCAACAAGTTTATTTGAAAGCACTAGCTTTCAGAGCGCTGTTCCTACATCAGGTGGCTGTGGACCTTATATGAAGGAGCAGCACTCCGAAAGCTAATGCTTCCAAATAAACCTGTTGGACTATAACCTTGTGTTGTGTTTTTTAACTTGGTGATATTGTTTATTGAAAACCATTCAAAAGCCTGCAAAATTGCTTTGCAGATTGTACTGTCTGAAAATCATTTATAACCCCAATAATTGTTGTTTGGTTTGGAAAATAAACACTTCACTAGATTAGCAAAGAAAAATGCTCTATGCAAAAATATTATTCCTGTTTTATTTTGCATTGTTTGTTTGCGCTGAGGCATGGTTTCTCTCTGCAATAAGAAGTTGTGTTTATATAGCACCTGTAGCATTTCAAAACATTCCGAAGTGCTCTACGGAGCTTAGATAAAGGAGAAGAGATTGGGAAGAGAAACCAAAATCTTGGTCAAAGAAGTGGGTCTAAAAGCGGAAGAAACAGATTGGAAAGCAGAGGGATTACAAGAAATAGTTGCAAAAAGTTAGACAGTTGTGTTAGTTCCCATTTTTAAAATATTGGTTTAAGAATCTTTTGAGCTTCTTGAAATGTTGAATGTGAGATTTGCCAGGTTGCGCCAGATAGTTTGAATGTTATCCAATAGACAGCCGTACAGTGCAGCGACGATCACATGCTGCTGTTTTACCTCTCAGACCTGGGTTTGAATCTAGCCTGGACTCTTCGAAAAATGAAGCATTATCGATTGTAAACTGAAAAAAGTTGGGCAGTTTGATTCCATTTCTAGTAGAGATTAGTTTGTAGCACAACCTTTTCCTCTATTAGATATTCAGTGAAGATGTACAATTGTACCCACAACCCTGAAATCCCCTACTATAATCCCTGTACACCCACAATTCTGAAGCCAAATTCCAAATGATCGCCATCTCCAGATTTGCTGTTGACACGACTGTGGTAGGATGGATATCAAACAATGATGAGTCACAATGCAAAAAGGAGATAGAGGAACTATGGACCAGTGAGCCTGACGTCAGTGGTGGGCTTTTTTCCTCTGGAGTATCGGAGGCTGTCCTAGTGCACTGAAACCTGCCTCTTTCTCAATGTAGTCAAAAGAACTGATCATTGACTTCAGAAACGAAGGAGAACACCTCCCCATCTAGATCAACTGAGTTGAGCGTGAGAGGGTTGACCGCATCAAGTTTCTAGAAACGACAATAACCGACAACCTGTGTTGGACGTCCCACGTAGATGCAATGGTCAACAATGCACAACCATGTCGCTTCTTCCTCAGGCAACTTAGGAAATTCGGCATGTCCAGGAGGACCCTGACCAACCTTTCCAGTTGTACCTGGTTTCACCTAAAGCATTCTAAAGCATTCTATCTGGTATGATAACTGCTCTGCTCGGGACTGTAAGAAAATACAGAATATTGTGTGCACAGCCCAGGATATCAGAGAAGCCAACCTACCATCCATGCACTCCATTTACACTTATCTTTGTTGTGGAAAGGCTGTCAACATCATCAAAGACCCTTCCCACTCCAGTAATAGTCACCTATAACCTCTTCTGTCAGGCAGAAGATACAGAAGCTTGAACACATGCACCAAACAGGTTCAAGAACAGCATTTTTCCTGCTGTTATTAGACTGATGAATGGACTCACTTCAAATAATATTAATCTAGTTAATGTTGATCATGCTTAGAGCACATTCTGTAAGGTGTAACCTGTATGGCTCACTCTGTCCAAGCACCCTATGATCTGTCCTTATTTATGATCTGCCTGTACTGCTCACAAACAAAGCTTTACACTGTCCTTAGGTACACTTGGCAATAAATCAGATTAAATTAACATCTAATTCTGAGGCCATTCTCATGGCTAAAGTGGAAAACATAAATGTAAAATTGATTCTGAAGTTTGGAGTTTTTAGGTATCTTTTAAGAAGATTTTGGTTTATCCCATGGAAATTGGCAAATTTTTTTGGACTTGACATAAGGTTGAGTACTCTATTTCCTTTCACTA